>NW_026099857.1:3215-16572 GCF_025091365.1 Daktulosphaira vitifoliae | reverse complement strand
CCACTGCGTGACACGCCCCTCCCCCCGACCACGCCTATACAGGTGGGTGGGTGAAGGGGTGAGGCGGGGGGTTCTAGAATCTCCTAAATTACCCTACTCCCGCATATGTCATTTTCCGCCCTGCACTTTGCTGCCGTGTGGCCAAATACGTGGCATTTGAAACATTGCGTCAACATCTCAAAGTCCACCACCCTCACTGAGTTAAATGACAGGTAGAGTCTAGTACTCCTTGCTCCATTCGCCATTGCCTTGATCGATTGGTACACGCGAGGTGAAACCTCACATACCCACCATACTGTGTCCTCATTCCGTGGCCCTCTTCTGAATTTCGGTCTAATCTCGTCCACTGTGTATTGCGACAGCTCCTCATTCTGTATAATGAGGTCCATCGCAATCTCATTTTCATTCAATTCCCTCGGAACATCGTATATGTTGACCCTCGGCCATGCAGTGTCTCGCTGCCTGATACACCCTAGATCTTCCGAGATCTCCCTCAATGCTTTTGCCGTTCTTTCGTCACCAGGTGTGATGACCAGATCACCGTTNATTTTCCGCCCTGCACTTTGCTGCCGTGTGGCCAAATACGTGGCATTTGAAACATTGCGTCAACATCTCAAAGTCCACCACCCTCACTGAGTTAAATGACAGGTAGAGTCTAGTACTCCTTGCTCCATTCGCCATTGCCTTGATCGATTGGTACACGCGAGGTGAAACCTCACATACCCACCATACTGTGTCCTCATTCCGTGGCCCTCTTCTGAATTTCGGTCTAATCTCGTCCACTGTGTATTGCGACAGCTCCTCATTCTGTATAATGAGGTCCATCGCAATCTCATTTTCATTCAATTCCCTCGGAACATCGTATATGTTGACCCTCGGCCATGCAGTGTCCCGCTGCCTGATACACCCTAGATCTTCCGAGATCTCCCTCAATGCTTTTGCCGTTCTTTCGTCACCAGGTGTGATGACCAGATCACCGTTATTAAGCTTCACCGTGTTCCTGACTTTCGGTATCACCTGTTTCTCTCTTAGCTTCGTCCAGAGATACCTGGTGGGTGCTGCCGTGGCCTGTCTTTCCTTCGGAAATACGTATTGTAAAGGGACTTCTTTATCCCTCAGTTTTTCCCTTACTTCCCTTCTTGCTGGTTTCTTTCTCCTTATTACCTCAATGAACTCTCCCTCGCTCTCCGACGTAGTATCCACTACTCTAGAGGTATTCGGAGTATCCTTTCTTTTCCTCCTATTCCTCCTCCTCTTAACTTGCTCCTCCGAGTCCGTCGTTTTCCCTGACGTCGCGGAGGTTGCCTCCCTGAAGGCCGTATCCAGTGACTCATTCGAGGTCTTCGATTCTTCCATTCTGAAGGCTACCCTCCTCTTCTTGGTATCCTCCAGTTGTACCCTTAGCTCCTCTATCTGTTTTCTTGTCTCCGTCTCGTGCTCTTTCGCTTGCTGTAGTCTTCCCCAAAGCATGGCGTTTTCCATTGCCATGTTGTTGAGTACTCCATCCATGTTGATCTTTATCATGTTTAGCGCATTTATCGTGGCTACACTTACTTTCTTTGCCCTTGTCTCTGTTATTACGATTTTCTCTAGCTCTCCTATTATTTCCTTTGCCTTTAGGTTTCCTGTCTTCGTGCCTTCCTTTCCTCCATCGCTCTGCTTCCTCTTCTTCGAGGTCGTTGTCGTGTCAGTATCTGTGCTCATTTCTTCCTCTATCTCAAGGTTAATTGTCTGATCTTTCGTACCTCCTTTTAATCTTAGGGGTCCATCCTCTGATTTAATCCTTCCCGTGGAGTGACCTCTTGGTTCACCCACCACGTATTCATCAATAGACCCTTCATACATTATGTCCTCCTCTATCTCCAGTCTCCTCGATCCAAATGATTTTATACTATTCATTGTATACCCATCATCCGAATCTGAGTCCCTTGAATTCCTCCGTGATTGTTTTCTTTGGTTCTCAATAAATTCGTCCTCTTCTCTTGTGGCTCTGGTGTCGTCCCATGTGTAAAACTGAGACCCCAAGGAATCGCTTGACACGTTGGACATCACCACTTTGTCCTTCGGTAATTTCCTACTGTAGGTCGTTCCTTCGGTGTTATTAAGGAATTCCTCCTCCTCCACCGAAATCTTAGTTTCATCCAATCTGTAGAATCTTACCTTCTCTTTTTCCTCTACTCCGCTTGTTCCCGGCACATCTTCTTTTGTAGATGTTTCCTTCCCTTTTTGGTTCTGCCCTTCTTTCTTTTGTCCTGTCTGATTTCTTTTACAAAATATGCTGCTGTATCTGTTCCTTTCTAGATTCGGTTCTTCATCATCGATCCAGTCTGTTAGGTCCTTGAATTCGAAGTCCTTCTTCTTGACTTCCTTCTTGTATACTTTTCCTCTTTTCAGGTCCATGATCTCCTTTGTCGTTTCGAGTTTAGGGTACACTTTTCCTGTTTCCTCCTTCCACTTGATTTCCCTTTCATTATACGCCGGCAGCTCCGTTGTATTGTTGGACTGTCCCTTTGTGCTACCTTCCCTTTTCGCTTTCGCTTCCTTGGGGCTCCCCTCCTCTTTAATGGATGAGAGAAACATCGCTGGTTTACTCTGCTCCCTTTTCCAGGAGGGTTGCCAGTACCTTTGGCTTCTCTGCTCATCCTCTCTCTTTTGGTTTTCCCTCCTTCTCTGGTCTTCAATCTCCTGATATTCCCTTCTTCTTCTTTCCTGTTCCATGTATTCCCTGTTAGACTCTTCTTTTTTTCTACTCCAGTCATACCCAGATGAATTCGAGGAGTAATCCCCTCCCCAGCCTTTCCTCGGCGGCTGAGAATAGTCATTTCTCCTTTCATATTTCTGCACCCTTTCTCTTAGTATGCGCTCGTTCTCCTCCCTTATCCTTCGGTTTACTTCCTCTCTGTTTCCGTCTTCTCGTCTGTTCCTTATGTAATCTCCTCTATCCATTACTCTGCCTTGCGTACTCCCGCTGTTGTCCGTAAATACGCTCGTGAATGAAGAGGTCGAGTCAAATCTCCTCAACCCTCTTCCGTCTTCCCAAACCGAGTTTCTCCTGTTCTCACGCCCCCAGTGCGCGTCTTCCTCCGCTACTGATGACAACCTTCTTGCATGCTGCCCACTCTCTGTCGATGACCT
The DNA here is from genome assembly GCF_025091365.1 of Daktulosphaira vitifoliae. Classification (NCBI taxonomy): domain Eukaryota; kingdom Metazoa; phylum Arthropoda; class Insecta; order Hemiptera; family Phylloxeridae; genus Daktulosphaira; species Daktulosphaira vitifoliae. Next base: position 13,437 of record NW_026099857.1, on the reverse strand, counting down.
TCTTGTTCCGCTTCGGTCTGTGTCCGCTGTCACGTACGAGCTCGCTGATCCTTCTGAGCTCCTTCTCCTCATGATGCTTTCTTATAGTATCCTGGTGTAATTTTCTAGGGCCCCTTATTCCTAGGGCTTTGTACTTTCTGGGCTAATTCTCTTTGCCCTCTCTTCTGTTGTGGTCTCTGATGATTCTCTGAACAATTTGTCCTTCGGACCCCTCTCAAATTTTGTGGGGGGGTGACTTTTTGTGGGGGCTTCTTTTCAAAAAAGTGCCGGACGTACCTCAAAATGTTTTAAAAATAAACACTTTTGGCCTTTGTCCCGTCTCTCTATCTTCTCTCCCTCCTGAATTATAAGCTTCCCAATATTTGGGGGAGGTCAAAATCCGGGGGGGGAACTTTTGGTCACTTTCTGGTACTTCTGGTCCGTTGTCTCCTGAGTATTTCTGTGAAGGTCCTGGGTCGATACCTCAATTATTGAACGAGCTATGGACGTTTGAATAAATTCCCGGGCGGGAGGGGAGGGGTATATACTTATTTACTTATAAATAAGTGATACCCGCCTTCATTTCCTATACCACTATCACCTGTATAGTTTATAGGTGCCCTTTGTGTCTTGAAAATTTCTAAGTCCGAAAATGTTGTTCTTGTCGCTCAAATAATCTACTCTTGGTTCCTCTCAAATTTATCCTTCGCGAAACTTCTAGAACCTTCTAGAATCTTCTAGAAGCCCGTCTATGTATTCTTATGGCCGCCCGATTTATTAGTGTTAAATCGCCGCCGCGCTTGTGTTAGTCTTATGGCCGCCCGAATTCGTTTTCCTAAGTCCTTATCTGTCTTATTCTTATGGCCGCCCAATTTGCACGCACCTTATGGCCGCCCGAATTTCACAGTCCTTATAGCCGCCCGATTTGCTTCTCACGCAAGTCTCAGGTTTCGCTGTTGTTGGTTTTGCCGTCTCTTATGGCCGCCCGAATTGCCGCCGTAATCACCTGACTCGATTCTCAGAATTGTCGACTTATCGCAATTTCCTCCTCGAACTTTTCAAGCTTTCCTCTTGTCTGATCTTTCTCGGGTTTTTTCTGGCTTTCTATGCTCTCGTTTTTCTTTCTATCAAAACTCGAATCGCGATTCTACCTGTCCTAGAACCTGAAATACCTATACTTTCCTTTGCCTATTGTTACACCCGGGTGGTCTTCCGCAGACTGTCACCTCGTGTTAACAATTAAGCCCTTTTCGGCTCTCTCACCGGCTGAGTTTTGGTCCTAGGCGTCTAGGACTTTCACCAGCTTCCTCTACTCTCTTTCCTCTTTCCGTGAAGACTTCGATTGTCTTTCTACGACCTTTTCTCGCTATTCTTTGCGTTTTTCCCAAGCGTAATATAATTATTGTTCTTACCTTGAGTTCCTATTGTTTTACCTTAACTTTTTGACTTTCTCAAGTCCGCGCTCGGACCCTGGTTGACTCTCACTTTCGGTCTTGGTGTCTATCGAAAGGTATCCTTGTCCTCTGCGTGCTCACCAAGTTTTAGCCCTCCAACTTAATAACCAAAAAAGTTATTAATTTTTTAAGCCAAAAAACACGGCACTTTACGATTTACGCGTATTTTCACTCAAGTCTGCCTCACGGCCGTAAAAATCGTCGTATTCGTTCGTAAGTGGTATCAATAGATGCGCTTTCACTAACCGTTCAATAATATGTCGCTTTTATAAAAAACGGATAAAAATTGCGGTCGTGAAAAATAAAAGTTCTCGAGAGCGTCGTTCAACACGTGTGTCCTCGACGGCTGTTATGACCGAACTCAGTAGATAGGGACATGAGTGTCCAGTTTGTGGTATCACCTTGCGGCTAACCTACAACTTCGACCCGTTTTAGCGCTGGGGCGCTATTCACAGATCGAAGCAGGACAGAAGAGCCGGAGCGGTTTCCCAATCCGGACACGTTCTGGGTCTTCTATGGAACACCAGCACCGCACTCGTTAACAATCATGCAACAAGTACGTACCTTTGCCTTTGAATCACGCATCATTCTCAGGCACCCTGGTAAGGGCGTGGTCCTATCCCAACCACTAAATGCTTTTGGTAGGCATCTACACCTCCGGTGATTAACTCCCACCGGTAGAGCAGTACATGAAGTCAGAGAGTGCTCACCCACAAATTCGGCTCTCACCGAACAAGTGGGGAACTCGTCATCCAACGACACGTCCCTGGTCCAGCATTTGACCATAACCACAAAGTTGCAGGCAACCTTAGTTGCTCACACAACAGCCACTACGAAGCCAAGCCCACACCGCATACAGAACTCAGCCAAAGCCAAGCCGTACACGATGCCGGAGGAGCTGAATCACGACGCAAACCGTGTCCAGGGGCCCTCCCCCGCCCGTAGTACCAATGTGACTCCTTTCGGTAGTCCAGGCTGGTGGCCTGTTCGACAATGGTAACCATCGTCTACCTGACTTGGGTGATGAGCCCGGGCCCAGGTAGGCCCCTCCAGACGCTCGCCTGGGGGTTTTAAGGGTTCCACCCCTGTTTTAGCGACCACAGCCGTCGACTATTATGATCGCCTTTTACGATCGGCATAATTATTGCCCCAGTAGAATTCTAAGCCCCTTGCTGGAGGGCGCTGTAGTCATTGACTAGAGCAATGACTACATTTCACTACACTGCACGGCACGACACATCAATGAAATTCACTGCACTGCACATCAATTCAGGATTTCACAGCACTATATATTCAAACTTATCTTGGAGTAGTTCTTCTCACTTTTTTCTCCTCAAGCGTCGTTTTTGAGAACTTTCTGAAGGCTTCAAAAATCTTCCTCGTTTTTATCAAATTCGAAAGCTCTAAGAATTCTATTAACCATTCTATTAAAATCTAGGCCTTCATCTATCTCGACTATGTCCGTCGTGCTGCAAGAGCTCAGGCTTTCCGCCCTTCTTCTCTTGCTAGCACCCACGTTGCTGCTGGAGTCCCTTTCTCCCATGTTTATATGTTAATAAATCTGCTAGATAGTGGATAGTCGCTGTATTCACTTTCTGGCTTAATTTGTAGTCGCTCAGCAATTTACAAAATCAAAATTTATAAAATAAACAAAATAAACAGAAATAACAAACCGGCGTTGCTATGGGATCAGCGTTGCTACGGTGTTGCTAAAAAGCAATAATAAACAATGAAATCAATAAATTAGCTAGATAGTGAATAGTGTTGTCCACTTTCTGGCTTGATTGGTGGTTGCTCAGCAATTTACAAAATCAAAATATATAAAAATAAACAAAATAACAGAAATAACAAACCCACGTTGCTACGGGATTAGCGTTGCTAGGGGTTGCTAAGGTGTTGCTATGGAGCGAAAATCAACAAAAATAAACAATAAAATAAAATATAAATCGAAAATACCTCGGTTTTCGACGATTCCCGGGCCTGTCAGAGCCTTTTTGGCGTCAAATCCGCTACTGTCGGATACGTCTGACCGAGCCCAATCCGAAGGTATGAGCCACAAGTCAATACGAAGAGCCGATCCTGAAATATTTAGAAAACAAAAATTTATACAGAAAAAAGTACTCACGTGGCACTCTTTCTCCGATTTCAAACGGGATAAGTCACAGATCCGCAAACACGTACAGCTGTTCCTCTGGAGGTTATGCAACAGCAGACACAAAAATCACAAAAAACGATAAATTATTGCACGAGAAAACGAATAAAAACGCGGGAGCGATGTTTACTCGTTGACGGTTTGAGCAAGACTAGTAGATAGGGACATGAGTGTCCTTTGCATGGTGTCACCTAGCGGCTAACCTACAACCCCGACCCGTTTTAGCGCTGTGGCGCTATTCACAGATCGGGGCAGGACAGAAGAGCCGGAACGATTTCTCGGTCCGGACCCGTTCTGGGTCTTCTAAGGAACACCAGCACCGCATTGACGTGTACTCCTCGCCATTGCGTACCTGTCGTCTTTGAACCCCGCATCATTCTCAGACACCCCGGTAAGGGCGTGGCCCTATCTCGGCCACTAAACGCATCTGGTAGGCGTCTACACCTCCGGTAATTAACTCCCACCGGTAGAGCAGAACAGGAAGTCAGGGAGCGTCTCGCACCACCCTACCAGTTTGCACTGGTTGAGTAGGCTGACCTGTCACCCAACGACAGGTTCCTAGCCGAGCTTGGCCATAACCACATAGTTGCTCCTGCAACCGCCACTACGAAGCCAAGCCAACACTGCGCACGGAGCGACGGCGTCGGTCCGCACGCAAGTGCCGGGGGAGCAGGGCGCGACTTACCCGTTCTTGGACGAGTGCCGCGACCCGGGGCCCTCCCCCGCCCGTAGCACCTTTTTGGTTCCTTTCGGTCACCCAGGCTGGTGGCCTGTTCGACAGTTGCTCGTCGGCCGAAGCCTTGCGGTCGTCTACCCGTCTTGGTTGATGTAACCGGGCCCAGGTGAGCCCCATCAGGACGCTCGTCCCGAGGGTTATAAGGTTACCACCCCTGTTTTAGCGACCTCAGCCGTCGACTATTATGGTCGCCTTTTACGACCGGCATAATTATTACCCCAGTAGAATTCTAATCCCCTTGCTGGAGGGCTTTTGGGCTGTGTTATCAGCCCTCGTCATACCTCCCTTGTTTTATCCTTTTTATGTTTGCATTGTTCTTATTTCCCTCCTCTTCTTCTTTTCTTCCAGCGTATTCTTTGCATATCTTCCCAACTCCTCGTATAACGTTCTATGTTCCACCAATTCCGAGAGGTTACATGGCCATAGTATCCCTTTTCTTAAGCAACTTAGTTCCAGTCTTTCCCGATGCTGCCTATTTAGTTTACAATGGATCAGGGCGTGCTCCACGCTGTCCTGCCCCTCTCCACAGTCACATTCATCACAGTCAGTTAATCCTAGTCTTTTTAGTTTCCATTTAAAATCGCCATGCCCCCCTATGTACTGTGCTACATAGAAGTTCATTTCTAATGGTATCCCCATCCTTCTTCTGACATCCGGAAAAAACTTCTTGGTCCATTCACCCTCTTCGGCCAGGTCCACTCTTCGCTGCCATTCATCCAGTTTGCTTTCCCAGCTTTCCTTCCCATCAACTCCATCCGCTCTTGTGTCCACCGTATGCTGGATCATTAGGTCCAGTGGCATGTACCCCGCCATAAGCTGCAACGCCACCGTAGATGTAGTCCTATAAGCCCTTGTGGCTGCCATAAGCGTCCTTCTTTGTATTGAGCACAACACCTCTCTTTGTTTTCTGGTAATTTTTCTGATCCATATTTCCGCTCCATAACTTACTTTAGGTATGAACACCGCTTTATATAACAAAGTGTCTGTTCTACTCATTTTTCCCCAATTTGTGCCACATATCGCCCTCAGTCTACTGTAGAATTCCTCCGCCGTATTCTTCATCCCATTTATATGTGGTTGAAAGTTCAATCTTTCCCCCATTCTCACCCCCAAGTACTTCACCTCCCGTACCACCTTAATCTTTTGTTCTCCCATTTTTATCCCATATCCTTGCCAGAGTTTTCCCTTGAGCAGCATCCCCACACATTTTGTCTCCGAGAACTTTAGTCCGTACTTATTTGCCCATACTGGTACATCTTCCGTATTCCTTGCTATTTTCGCTATTAGATCTTTTTTATTGCTTGCTGATACCAATATAGCTATGTCGTCCGCATATGCAATTCTATGTTGATCTTCCGCCCCCTCCGTTTCCAGGACTTCATCAACCACCACCTTCCATAAGAAAGGACCATAACATGACCCCTGCGGACACCCTTTCTTCAGTATTACACTTGCTTCAACTCCCCCTTCCATCATCTTTGCCCTTCTTCCTTTTAGATAGGATTCCGCCAGCTTCAACGTATTCCAGCTTCCTCCCAATTCTTTTATTCTTTTCAACATTGGATTCCATTTGACATTATCAAATGCCGCCGTTATGTCCAGAAAAATCCCCATAACGTATTTACCTCTCGATTGTTCTACCCATCTCTTTATGCTTTTCATTGCCGTTATTGTAGATTTACCACACGTAAATCCATGCTGATTTACATTTAGCTTCGGCTCTATCTCTCTTCTCATTTTGTCCACCATCATTCTTTCCACCACCTTCGACAGCACCGGAAGCAGGCTCACCGGCCTAAATGATTTCGTCATTGTTTCGTCTGCATCTTTTGCTTTTAATAGCGGTACTATCCTTGCCCTTTTCCATATCTCCGGGAATATCCCTGTGCTTATTACTTCTCTCGTTATTTCCCCCATCCATTCTTTGATCCCCGTCCATGCCTTCCTTACTATTCCTGCCGTTATGCCATCCTCTCCAGGCGCCTTCTTGCTGCCTATTCTCCAGACCGCTGCCTTTAGTTCTTCCATATTTATCTCTTGCTCTGTTAATATTGCTTCCTCCTCATCTAATTCCACCGGCGGTCCTGGCTCCTCTGTCGGTATCATGTTACCTAGCATGTACTCTATCGTTTCCTTCGTATTTTTAGTATATGTGCCATCTTCTTTCCTTTTTGTCGTGATCGTTACTCCCTTTCTTGTTCCATTTCTTACCCATCTATAACATTTTCCCCAGTCTTCAGTATTTATCGACTCCGCAAATTTTCTCCATGAATCCATTTTCTTCCTTCTTATCAGTGTCGTGTATTCATTCCTTTCCTTTTTATACCTTCTATTGTTCTCTTCTGCTTCATCTTCCCTTCCATTTTCCCTCCTTCTTTGCACTATTCTCACTTTTTTCTTCTTTTCTGCTAATTCCCTGTCCCACCAGGGCGGTTTTGGTTTATCTGTTCTTCTCTTCTTTGGTATTGTTCTCCTTGCTGCTTCTACCATCATGTCTTGCAATATCTTCGCTTTCTCTTCTGTTGTCGCCCTTCGGAATTCATCTTCCTTCAATGCCGTCTCCTCCATTATTAATGCCTCAAACTTGTTCCAATCCGCTTTCTCCGTGTTAAATCTTTCCGGTTGTTTCATTTTTAATATCTTTTCTTCCATTGCTACTTCATATCTTATTATTCTGTGATCGCTACATATTTCACCTGTTTGTACGCTCCAATTTTCGATTCTACTCGTTATTTCCCTGCTGACTACTGTTATGTCTATATTGCTTTTGCCCATAGTTCCCTTGATAACGCCTGAGCTGCGTAACACACGTGTTACCGCAGTCGTAGTCCGCGCAGTAGATAGGGACAAGGTTGATTCCCGTTTGCGGTCCGTCTCTTTCGAGTCTCGCCTACAACCGTAACCCGTGTTAGCGCTATGGCGCTATTTACCGGTTACGGAGGAGCATTGAACGAAGAGCGACCTAGGTCGGTCTCCGGTCAAAGTGTCTTCAGACGGAACACCAGCGCCAGATGATCAAGATCATCTGTACCTTTCACCATCCGTCCACACCGAACTTTTGGTACCCGGGTAGGGCCGCAGCCCTATCTCAGCCACTTTGCATTATGGTATGCACCACCTCCAATGGTTGCCCTCATTGGTAAGGTCGGTAGGCGCCAGGGAGGACGTCACCGAAGTGACCTATCACCCAGCAGCTTTCCCTGAGGCCAGTCTGGCCGTAACCACATAGTCGCTCCCGCGACCGCCACCACGGAGCCAAGCCCCACTATCGCCGAAGCGGTTTCCCGGTTCGACGACGAGTGTCGGGATGGCAGATACCGACTACGCCGGTACCTGGGGCGTCCGTCCCGCCCGTGGTACGGATAAACCTCCGTGGGGTTTTCGGTTCATGCGTCTTCAACTTTCGTCTCAACAATCACCTACCCGCCTTAGAGTCGGTGCACTATTCTACTCGTTATTTCCCTGCTGACTATTGTTATGTCTATATTGCTTTTGCCCATAGTTCCCTTGAACGTATATGGTTGGTCACTCTCATTTTTTACCATCATCCCTCTTGAGTCTATCCACTCCTCCATTATTTTTCCTTTGTTATCTCCCCTTTCATTATACCATCTTGTAGATTTTGCATTTGCATCCGCTCCAATTATGATAGGGCCTTCCAGTCTATCCATTATATCATCCATTTTCTTGAGATGTATTTCCGTAGATATACTGAATTTAAAATACGCTGATATCATATTTATTGGCTCAGGTCCCATGTTGCTTATAGTCGCTACCGCCATGTTATCCGTCATCAACTCATTCCTTGCCATTAATATCAAGTCCTCGTTGAATACAATTATTGCTGCTCCTATTCCTGAGTTGTGCTCCTCTTGTCTGTCCTTTATTGCCGGTTTTACTACCCTGTACCTTCCTACTTCTATTGATTTCATTACTCCGTTTCTTGTGTATGGCTCCTGTACCATTGCAATATCTACTCCATTTTTTTGGCAGTATTCCATCACATCCTCATTCGCCACCGCACCTCTTCCTAAGTTTATCTGTATCACTTTTATTTGCCCTCCCCCGTCTCTTGTCATCAGATCCGAGACTGCTAACCTCATATTATTGGTGTGCAGTGTTGTCATCATGACAGTTGGGTAGATTCGCCATGTCTATCACCATAATCTGTCCTCCTAAGTTGGTCTCTTATTTTCCTTTCTTTTGTGATACAAATGTCGGATGTTGCAATGTGCTGTTGACCACAATTGTAGCACTTGACATTCTCCTTGGTCATACAGTTCCATGAGTCATGTGCTCCCGCACAATGTTTACATCTAAATCCCTCCTGCCTGCATTTAGTCATGATGTGTCCGAACCCCAAACACTTGAAGCATTGTGACACATCATAGAATTCTTGCACCTTGCATCTATTCCATTTAATGTAAACATATCCCATCTTCATTATTCTTTCACTTAGTCCTGGTGCCACTTCTATCACCCAATTCACCGTATCCATATGTCTTGGGCCTTTCCTAAACAATGGCTTTATATTTCTCTCCGCCTCTACCAGTTCTACCCCAATTTCCCTATTTGAGAAAGCAATTGCCCGAGATATTTGATCTCCTGGTATCTCTTTGTCTACTCCCTTTACCATGAGTTTGGGCCACCTTGCACTTCTTTCCTTAATCCTTTTGTCCTCTGTGGCGATATCTTTTAGTGCCTTTAGAGTCTCCTCATCCTTCGCAGTAATTATTAGCTTATCATTTTTCTTGAGCAACGTCATCTTCGGAACCGTTACCTTTTTGGTAACTTCCATCCACAGTTCTTCCTTTGTGTTGTGTGCCTCCCCGTCTCCAATATTAAGTTCAAACGGCACCTGTGGTGTTTGTTCTTTACACTCCTTTCTTATTTTATTCCTTTTTGAGGACCTTGATCTTGCTCTCTCAGTTACTCTATCGTTCTTTTCCTTTAATCCTTCCTCCCTGTTCCTATTCCTTACCGCTTGAGAATATGATGGCACCATGTTTGGCGGAGGCATTCTAGAGCTATCCCCGTCCTCTTCTTCCCTTGTTCTGGTGTTCCCTTTTTCTAGTTCCATTACTCTTACTTCCATCATTTCCTTCTCCTTTCTAATTTCGCATAATCTGTCTATTAGCTTTTCGTTACTGTACCTACTTTCTTCCAACTTTGCATTAGCCACACCACATTGATTCATCATTACAGTAATCGCCCTTTCCAATTCCATGATCTTCTGCGAAAACGCTTTTTTCCTCTCCACAGTGAAGGTTTTACCTATAAGATCATGCATCGTCGTTGCCATGAACCATCCCATTATATTCTTCACCGATGCCATGCTATCTTTTAGCTTTTCCGGTCCTTTATCAACCGACACCTTTCTCATCTTGGTTACTGCTCCTGTTGATGGACTCACAGCCTCCGTAAGGCTTCCACTACACCCCTCCATTTCTTCCATCGATATTTCCGATGTTGTGGACATTTTATCAATTTTTACTCAGCCGCCGTGCGCCTGCGCGAGAAGAAAAAAAAAAAAAAACCACAACACTCGCGCACTTTATCACACTGCACTGCGCTGCGCATGCGCAGTACCGGATTACGAAAGCAGAATCAACTTTGTTGTGCGCATGCGCAAACAAAAACCGATTTCCCGCCAAAAATTTTTTTCAAAATTGACGAAATTTGGTACACCCGCTTTATTGGTGTCCCTACACCTGTGATCCAAATTTGGGACCAATCAGTCCACAGGGAACCGAAATCCCTTGCAAGGGATTTTAGACCCCCTAAGTGGTGACGTACCGCTTAGCGTTACTTGAAACAAAATTTTTTGCAAAAGAAGTTACCTCCTATCGCCACTTGCCACGGAGTTAGAGAAGATCCAAAAAAATGAAGCGGGGGGGGGGG
>NW_026099857.1:0-2530 GCF_025091365.1 Daktulosphaira vitifoliae | reverse complement strand
GTTGGGGCGTGACCCTATCCCGGCCACTAAACGCATCTGGTAGGCGTCTACACCTCCGGTGATTGACTCCCACCGGTAGAGCAGAACAAGAAGTCAGGGAGCGTCTCGCCCAGCACAACCAGTTCTCACTGATCGAGTGAGCTAACCTATCACCCAACAACATGTTCCTGACCAAGCTTGGCCATAACCACATAGTTGCTCCTGCAACTGCCACTACGAAGCCAAGCCAACACTGCGCACGGAGCGACGGCGTCGGTCCGTACGCAAGTGCCGGGGGAGCGGGTCACGACTTTCCCGTTCTAGACGAGCGCCATGACCCGGGGCCCTCCCCCGCCCGTAGCACCTTTTTGGCTCCTTACGGTAACCCAGGCTGGTGGCCTGTTCGACAGTTGCTCGTCGGCCGAAGCCTCGCGGTCGTCTACCCTGCTTGGTTGATGTAACCGGGCCCGGGTGAGCCCCTCCCGGACGCTCGTCCTGGGGGTTATAAGGTTACCACCCCTGTTTTAGCGACAGCAGCCGTCGACTATTATGATCGCCTCTTACGACCGGCATAATTATTACCTCAGTAGAATTCTACGCCCCTTGCTGGAGGGCATTGTGGTTGTCAACTTGACAACCACTCCAGTTCTCCATTTAATCGCCCAGCACATCGCCGTTATGCTCATCCCTTCTTGCTTTTTTCTCCATCAATGTTTTCCTTGAGAAATTGCGGAAGGCCTCAAATGCTAATCTTGTTGATAATATGCATCCCATATCCTCCGGCCAATCCATTCCCATTCTCCGCAATGTATCCTCCAATTCCCATCTATGTTCCATTGTAAGTCCGCATTCTTGAATGGCATGTATCGGTGAATCTTCACCTCTTCCACACTCACATTTCGGATCATCCACTAGATTAAGTTCGAACAACTTGCTCTTAAAATCCCCATGGCCCCCCAGGTACTGGACCACGTAATGGTCCAACTCCATAGGTATTTCAATTCTTCTTTCCACATTCCTGATTATTTTCCTGGTCCAGTTCCCTTTTTCAGCACCATCCACCCTTGCCTGCCATTCTTCTAACATAAGCTTCCGATCTCGTACATAATCGCCAGGATTCTTCTTTCTCTTCTGCTCCAGTCTGACCATTAAATCTAATGGTGGTTGACCTGCGATGAGCTGTAGCGCTACCGTCGACGTCGTTCTGTAGGCCCCCGTGATTGCCAACAATGCTCTCCTTTGCAGGGATTCCAATTTTCTCCTAGTGCGAATGTTCTTTATTCCATCTGCCCAAAACCTTGCTCCGTACATTACTTTAGGCAGGAATACCGCCTTATAAATTACCTCTGCCGTCTTCTGATCGGTACCCCAGTCTATTCCACAAGCCGCTCTCAGTCTACTGTACATTTCCTCCGCCGTACTTCCCAAATGCATGACATGCGGAGTGTACGTCATTCTTTCTCCAATATGTATTCCCAGGTACTTCATACACTTCGTCATGGCCATCTTTCCATTACCCATTTTGATCGTGAATCCCGTCCACAGTTTACCCTTCATCATCATTGCCTTACATTTCCTTTCCGAGAAGGTGAGTCCTAATCTGCCTGCCCAATTCGGTAGATCTTCCAGGCTCTTCTCCATTCTCTCAATGATCTCCCTCTTGGAGTTTCCCGCCGTCAGTATCACAAAGTCATCAGCATATGCAATGCGTTTTTCATATTCTGGAATTTCCTTGGCTAGGATCCCGTTCGCCACTATCTTCCATAAATACGGACCGTAGTTTGATCCCTGAGGGCATCCCTTGTTCAAAGTTACCTTCGCTGTAACTCCCCCCTCAAACATCACCGCAGTTCTATCCGTCAGGTAGCTCCTCGCCAGTTCAATGGATTTCATACTCGCCCCCAACTCCCTCATGTCCTCCAATAGTTGTCCCCATCTAACATTATCGAAAGCCCCTGTTATGTCAAGAAAGGCTCCAATGACATATTTCTCCTCCCTGCCTGCCACCCATCCGGTCAATTCCGCTAGCGCTGTTTCTGTGGACTTACCCATCGTGAATCCATGCTGCGCCGGATCCAACTTGTCCTCCACTTCATTGTTAAGTTTCTTTACCATTAAATGTTCTACCACTTTCGCCACTACCGGTAGTAGACTCACCGGTCTATACGATTTTACCATTTTGCTATCTGCTTCCTTACTTTTCTTCAGCATGATCACTCTAGCATTTCTCCAAGCTCTAGGAAAGTACCCCTCTTGCAGTACTTCATTCGCAATAATGGTAAGCCACTCCGCTATAGCACCCCAAGCTTTCCTTAACATCATGCCCGTGATTGCGTCCTCCCCCGGTGCCTTTCTGGGGTTCATTCTCCAGATCGACCTCCTCACTTCTTCCATGGTAACCCCTGCTTCTGTTCTTGCCGATCTTTCTGGTTCCGCCACATCACTTCTTCTTTCATTGTCCGTGGGGATGAGTTTGCCTAATATATACTCCACCGTTTCCTGGGCATTGTTAGTAAAACTTCCATCATCTTTGAGTTTGGATGTCATTACC
>NW_026099856.1:3659-16576 GCF_025091365.1 Daktulosphaira vitifoliae | reverse complement strand
TAATGCTTGAACAATTTTTGTGTATAAATTCATATGTTATGTAGTTTTGATTTGTATTCGGGTTTTTAAGTCTCAAAAAATTGTTATTGGATACTAATAATAATCAATGCATATGTAGTGTAGAAGTGCACTTTTTTCGTCATTTTTTATAGGATTTCGGAACAACTTAAAAGATGAAGTGATCAGAAACACGTGAATACCACTCGCAAATTTATAATTGTGTGAACGAGAATATTTAACAATTTAATTGGAGCAGTCATAATACGGATTCATGTATTTCTTTAAACAATTATAAGGAACAAAAGCGGTTTCCTTTAAAACGGCAAATGTTTTTTTCAATGAATTCGGTAATTTTGAAATAGTTTTAAATAAGACTTTATATCAACTTCTTGTAACAAGTTTCAATTTTTAAAACGAAACATGTGGTGTTTAAACAGGTATGATATATTTTTATTGATTTTTATAAAAAAATAAAAGGTAAACAAAAATTNGGTATGATGTATTATTATTGATTTTTATAAAAAAATAAAAGGAAAATAAATTTAAAGAAAATCATGGCATATTGAATTGTATAAATAAAAAATATCTATTTAAAATTTAAAGAAGTTTATCAAAAGTCACACATTTTTTGTTCTTTTAGACATCATAATTAAGTATATCATATACTTAATTGCAAATTTGGTAAAAATTTAAGGGATTTAAAATTGCTCACCAATTTGGAAAGATTAACCCTGAAAAAATTATGTTTCTGCAATTAATGTTGATTGAAATTTAAACTCAATTTTATAATTCGTGTAATTTTAGTTTCGATGCAAAGCTGAGAAGGTATTAATTTTACCATGATGTGTTTATTTTTTTTTTTGTGCCTGTCACTACTTTTTCTCAGCTCTCACTGGACCGATTTCTTTTAACAATACGTCAAAAGATCACAAATTGTATCTCGTTAAAGACATTACCCTTAAAAATTTAAAAATTTTCCCTCGTTCCCCGCAAATGGGGGAAATATCCAAAAAAATTACAAATTTAAAAATTGACAAATTTTGTCATTTTTTTCACTTTTTTTTCTTAAAACTTCCATAACTTTTTCAAAAATCAACATAAATTTTTTTTAAACTAAAACCTTAGATAATTTTCTTTCATTTGATATAATTTTTTTCAAAATTTAACACTTAGCCTGCTCATGGGGGGGGATTAAAAATTGCAACTTTTTTACAAAAACTAACTTTTTCAACTTAATTTTTGAAAATGTTCCGGAAATACTGCGTCCTTTAAACATATATCAAATTAAAGCTTATTTTATGTACTACTAAATGAAAAAAAAAAATTTGTCCCGACGACCTATCTTCTATGCGCAAAAGGCTACCGTATTTAAAAATATGCTATTTTTTATTAAAATTCTAGGTTTTGTATTTTATTTTATTTTAAAATATTTTATTAGGGGAATAAACTGACTTTCATGAATATTATATAATTTCATTGACATAGAATAAAGTTCATAAGACATATGATATTATACTTATTAACATTTTTTACTTTTTTAAAGTCGAAAAAGTAATTTTTAAATTTGAGTTAGCTTAAATAGCCAATTTTATCATGCAACAAAAATCAACGAATAGTTGCCGAATGGGTAACACCTTGATCTTTAACGCCTAGGGTACGAGGTTCAAATCCGTTTGTGGCTTCTAAAATTTTGCATTTTTTTTTTGAGTTAGAATAGAATTTTCAAATCATTTGATATTTATCTCATTTAGATTCAATAATTTCAATAAATATAAAGGATCTTATCACTATAGTCTCCCCTCGTGAGAAGAAATTGATATTCATGTTAATATTATTTTACTATGTGGTTCTTTTTCTGGCTACGATTTATTTTGCCAACCCTCACTAGACCTACTTTTTTCAACGATACGTCAAATGATTCATTTAAGTTTATGATATTTAAGTTAATGATTAGTTTAAGTTATTACTCTTAAAAATCAAAAAAATATTCCTTATTCAAATAAAAAGTAGCTTAACTAGATTTGTCCATACAAACAATTAAAATCATTAATTTTTAATATTCTTAAATTATTTATTGTCGAATTAAATTTGATATGATAAAAGTATTCAACTACAAAAGTAAATAATTTTACTTTATAATTTATTAATTTTTTAACTCTATTTCTGTGTGCTACTACCAGTCTATAATATGCCAAATTTTTTAGTAATATGTTGCTATATAAATCATAAATTTAAAAAAAAAATGATTTTTAGTTTCACCTGAAGTTAACGATGGAGTTTTACAATTATAATTATATTTTTGATAATATGCTCAATTGAGTAAATCTTTTTAACTACTTTGGTTTGATTGGTTCATTTAATTAAAGTAAATTATTAAAATTAATTAAGTTCTGAATATTTCAATTGCAGAATTTTTTTAAACACCAAAAGTTATTAGGATATGATTACTATTCTTTCTATTTCAGTTATCTATTACGATAAAAATGTAAAAAAATCGAATTTTTCTGACAAATGTACTGTAATTAGTAATTATAAAATTTCCAGATTGCATATTAATCTTAAAAATTTCATTTTTTTCAATTTAATAATGTCAATTTCAAACTTGCAAGTTGAACTATAAGTTATGGTAACAAATTCATTTTTTAGCTTCGATGCGAAGCTGAGAAGGTATTTTTCATTAAAACTTTCACTTTAAAAGACAATAAAAAATAGGTTCAAAATGATTACCTTTAACATATTAAAAATCAAAATCAGTATTAATTTAATACAATTTTTTTTGTTCTTAATTATTTTTTTTTATATGTAAATACTTATTTTTTAATAATAAGTAATAATATTAAAACTTAGAAGTAATAAAAAAAGTTTAATTGCACATTTGAAAACATCGCGAAAAGTTTATTTAGAAAAGTATATTTTTTTTTCTGATGAAAGTTCCTTTTGTTTAGTGTATTTATTCATAAATAACAAAATTTTTTTATTAAAAAGTATTGCATCAATTCCTTTAAATTTGTATACGCATTAAAAGTATATGAATATACAACTCCTTTTTATTTTTATAATATCTCCGTAAAAATTACAATATTATATTATTGAATACCACTTTCATACTCAATTTAATTACTGTAATTATTATGTATTCATATATTATAATTATAAATCGGGGTAAAATTAAGGGAATAAGTGTTATTGTTGTTTTTGAAATACTCTACCAATTTCATTTTTTTCTATTTAATGATATCTATTTCAAACTTGCAAGTTGAGTTAAAAGTTATGGTAATAAATTCATATTTTTTTTTTTTAAACTTTCACTTTAAAGGACAAAAAGAAGTTGGTTCAAAATGATTACTTTTAATATATTAAAAATCGATAATAATTTGAAAATAATTAATTATAAAAATTATATAATAGATAATTAAACGAATTACTAATCTGGATATAATTATGGAAATAGGAGTTGATGTTGGGTTGGGTTGGTTACATTTTTAACTTTATAATGCTACAACTCATTGAAAAATGTATGAATCAACACAATTTTTTTATGAGAAATAATATTTTTTAATAATCCCTTTTTCATTCGACATTCTTTATCTTAATCAGGGTATTAATAAGGAACTAGCAGATCATGCAGCTTTTGTAATTATCCACCAATTTCTTAGAATTAAACACTATCTACTGATTTGCATCGAAGCGTTTCTTATGATAGTGATTTTAATCACTGTCAGATTAAATCTATACTGGACCCAACTATGCAACGTCCCCACTATGCCGCGACTCCCCTGTGCTGGGTTTTTTTTTTTTATTATTTATTTAAGTAGATCATAAAAATATGTGAAACAGACGGGATTTTTATAGTTGACATACTGTATCGTATTAAATACAATGGTGATTATACTGAGTGTCTCAAATCTATATGAAAACGCTTATACTTTTGACACAATTATCATTTTGTTGAATTTTTTTTTTTGTTGAATATCCATTGGATTCTTTAGCTCATTTAGAGTGTAGTTTTTTATTATTTGTCACTATTGACTTATCACTAATAAAAAAAAAAAAATATATTTATTTGTGTTTAGTGAATGAGTAAAAGTAAATATTCATTTTACAAAAAGTTTTTATGGAGAAAAAACGATTTTATATAAGCCTATAAACACACATAAAATAATATTTTATTTAATAACTAAACGATTACTATATAATTGTTACATTCATTCCAAAGTAATACTTTTTGCAAAAACACTAAACTTATCCAGCATAGCCCGATACTCCAACCAAAATCTGTGATATACCTGTAAGAGCAGTCCAAAGGCCCATGTTTGGGTCGAAGCCCCAGATAGGCATAAAAAAATAAAAATAAAATTGATGAATAAATTAATTTAATTTATTTAAACCCAAATCTTCATAGTAAACTTTTATAAAATTATTAGAAAATACAATAAGTTTGTCACAAACAGATGAAAAATTGTCGGTACTTATTGACTCAGGTATATCAATATTTAACACAAAATTTTGTAATAGACATTGTTTCTCGTGTATTATAGATAATGAAGAGATACCCGGTTTGTTAAATTTTAGAAATGGTGAGATATTTCTAACACATTGACTTGTGTATAATTCTGGTGATACCTGATTAAAGGCATTATTTTTGCTATCCAAAATATCAAGTAAATAATTTCCAGAATTTATTTCTTCAAGGAATTTTGTTATTGAACTACACAAAGATTTTATATTTGAACTGACGTTGTCATGAAAATAATCTCCCATTAGTTCATTTAAAGAAATCAATGTTTTATACATTATATTAAACATTCTAGTTGTCTTATGAATTGTATCAAAAATTTGACGCACCAAGTTTGTATATACTGCAACATTAGGTTTTATATTTACCGTTTTACTAAAATCTAATAGGGAAATTACATAGTCGCAATACTTAAACAGTATTTCTGTATAAATGCACTTGATAACTCTTAATATATGTTCTTTTTTACAATGAAAATTTGTTTTGTCTGCCGGGTGTCTAAGAATACGTTCTACGCTTATAAGTTGACCATTAAATATAATACTCATATGTTTCAACGAATTCCATCCACTTTCTTTAGTGATTTCGTTTATTTGTTCGATTACCTGATTTTGACTAGTATTTTTATATATATAAACTGGATGTTTGAAACTACAAAAAAATATATACAATGTGATTTATTAAGTGTACTTCCTCTAATTTTTTCGTTAAATAATGTTTTTACAAAAATTTATAGATTAATATTAAATTAATTTTTAAAAAACCGTTTTAAATATCACTTATAGTATGTAAAAAATTATTCATAAGAGTATATTTTAGAGGTAACTTTTGAAAATTAAATAGGAACCTATTATTACATTTTTTTGGTATAAAAAGAATTAAATACAATTTTGACTAATATTGTCATACAAATGAACTGGATGTCTTACACTAAAAGNATACAAATGAACTGAATGTCTTACACTAAAAGAAATGTACATTATGATTTATTAAACCTCTCATTTTTTCGTTAATTAAAATTTTGACTGGTTCATAACCGGTTCGATAGCATTATTTTTTGAGTTAATATAATTTTTAATTATATGTGAGGGGAGTGCTCAATTTTGAATTCTAATTAGGTTAGGGGATTTTAACTCTCATATAGCGTATAAACGTTATGAAGAACATTTTTTTTTGTTTGTAAAAAATAAATAGGGAAAGTGAATAATGTTGATTTCTGTTTTAAAATTATATTTTCAGTACAAGTATAATTATACAGTTGATAGCTTTAGGAAGACACAATATTGAGGAAACTCAGAAATTCAGATTTGTTCTTCAAGTTAGTGCGCCAAATAAAACTAATAAGATATAAATGATAGATTTGGATCTATTCTATTTACAACCATATAAGGGTCTCTTTAAATGCTGAAGAATTTTTTAAATCAATCGGTAATACATGAAAAAACAGAATAAGTTTGAACGCATTTAAATGCGTTAATTGATAAAGTTTTCCATATTACTCTACAATAATGTCAATAACAGTTTTTTGAACTTTTTCATTAATTAAGTATTTGGTTACATAAATGTTATTTCTAAGATTATTGATAAAATTATTTGTGAGTACATAAATTTATTATAAAGTTGATAGCTTTTAGTAGCCATAATTATTGGGAAACACGAAAAATAAATTTATAAAATATTATTTTTCGTCTAGTAAGTAATAAGATACTTAAAAATAGATATGGTTCTATTTTATGTTATTTATATACGTCAATTTATAAGTTTTTTCTATTACTCTACAAAATTTTTAATTAGATTTTCTTACCTTGTCTTATTTAATTCTAAAACCTCTTTAAAACCAAGATTTTTGTATAAATTTGTTGAAATTTCATCATAATATATTTTAAGCCATTCACTTAAATATTCACTCAATTCAATGTATTTATTTTGTTGTGCATTATAATCTTTTAGATTCTCTTTAAGTAAGCACTTTGGTTTATGATTGTAAACAACTGAATTATTTTTCTCTTTAATTTTCTGGTAAGTCTCGATACCTTTTCCTTCGATAAAACTTTTCACGTCTAAAATGACTTCACAAGCATCATTTTTAGTGTTGGGATCATTTGGATTGACAAAAATCTGAGTATTTTGTTTAGTTTTTAATGATGCATATTCTACAAAAGTATAAATTTCATCTACTATAGGTATAGAGAATTTTTTTTTCAATCTTGCTAATAATTTAAAATCTATGTTGCTAAGATAGTTCATTACATTGTATAACTGTTCAAACATGGTTTTCGAATTTTCCAAAGCTCTTTGAAGTAAAACTGTACAACGTAATAAATTATCTCCCTGGTTTATGTCGTAATATTCTTGACATTGGTTAGCTATAGTGCTAATATGATCAATAAATGTTTTGATGACTTCTGCGTACGTGAAATTCAATGTATCAATTACGGCATCGAATTTTTTTGGTAGTATTGTACGACTCCTTTTGCAAATAACGTCTTTAATATAACAGTTTGTCCCTGTAGAAGACTTAAGTTCCAAATACTGCATAANTGGATTGACAAAAATCTGTGTATTTTGTTTAGTTTTTAATGATGCATATTCTACAAAAGTATAAATTTCATCTACTATAGGTATAGAGAATTTTGTTTTCATTCTCGCCAATAATTTAAAATCTATGTTGCTAAGATAGTTCATTACATTGTATAACTGTTCAAACATGGTTTTCGAATTTTCCACATCACTTTGAAGGAAATCTGTACAACGTAATAAATTATCTCCCTGGTTTATGTCGTAATATTCTTGACATTGGTTAGCTATAGTGCTAATATGATCAATAAATGTTTTGATGACTTCTGCGTACATGTAATTCAATGTATCAATTACGGCATCAAACTTTTTTGGTAGTATTGTACGACTCCTTTTGCAAATAACGTCTTTAATATTACAGTTTGTCCCTGTAGAAGACTTAACTTCCAAATACTGCATTAAATCCCATCCAACTTGTTCACTTATATGATCCATTACTTTTGAATAATACTTCTCATATTTTTTTGTCCTTATTCTACAACTTACAAAGAATGTTGTAGTTAGAATCCAAAAAGTATAACAAATTGAATAAAATAACTTGGGTAACATAATTCAAAATTTTAAATGCAAATGTCTTATAGTTAGTAAAATTTTATTAGAACTTCATCATTTTTTATGTAAAATATAAATTCTAATATCTAACATTTTTATATAATTTTAATAATAATATTTTAAGCAAATGTGGCAATTAATTATTTTTAGTTGTTCATTCTTTGTTTAAATAATACGCTGAAATAATTTTTTTATACTTGTGTTATTTATAAATATGAATTTATGAAGTACTATACAAGTTAGGTAAATATCAAAAATAATTTTTCATAGAACAATATCTCATAGAAATGATTATTTTAAGATTATTATTTAAAAGTAATCATACAAATGATTTTTCTTAGGAAATTTTTATTGAGAAATATTTTTGAAAACTATATTAAATATAGTAAATTTTACTTTAATAGACATTTATTAGGAAAATATTCAAGAAAAGAGTACTTTTAAGAACATTATTTCTGCAGAAATTATTTGTTATATATTATTTTGGAAACAATATTTACATTAATATTGATAAATAAGGTTAATATTAATTGGTAAAATATACTTCAAAAACATACTAATTGGGGAAATGGATTTCAGGACCGTAATGTTTTAAATTGTGACATGATACACAATTTAACTTGCATAACATTTTATAGTTAGTAAAATTTTATTAGAACTTAATTATTTTTTATGTTAAATATAAATATAGTACTTAACACATTTAATAATAATATTTTAAGCAAATACAGCAATTGATTATTTTTAGTTGTTTATTCTTTTTATATATGTGTGTTATTTATAAACTTGAATTTATGAAATGCAATACAAATTAGGAAAATACTTAACAGGAATGAATTTATACGGAATAGTTTATCATGGAATACTATATTATAGGAATGATTTTTTAGAACCGTATTTTTTCGGAAAATATTTATAAAATGTTTATAAAGAAAATGTTTGTTGAGAAGTTATTTTGGTTACACTGTATTCTCATTAATAAACAATAATTTGAAAAATATTGTTTAGTAAAATATACCCCAAACCTACATTTTTAGATAATGTAAAATCAAATAAAAATAGAAATACTTTTTTTCTATAAATTAAATTTAGTCCGTTTAATATAATAGAAAGGACTGCATAAATTTAAATATTTTATCAGTAAAAAAAAGTGTTTAAATTGATAAACCATTATTTCTACAATCAAAACTAGAGTCCATGTTATAAGATTATATCAAATATTTAGTTTTAGACGACACACTATTATAGTATTGGGTAACTAATGATTTTATTTTTCTCAACGTCATGCTTTCTAGACTTTGATTGAACTTATACATTTTATAAATTACTATTTAATATTCCATTATGGTTTTAGCTTAGAAGGTATTATTTTTACTATGATGAGTTTTCTTTTTATTTGTGTGTCTGTTATCACTTATACTCAGAGCTCAGTGAACCANAGAAAAACGATTTTATATGTGATATACCTGTAAGAGCAGTCCAAAGGCCCATGTTTGGGTCGAAGCCCCAGATAGGCATAAAAAAATAAAAATAAAATTGATGAATAAATTAATTTAATTTATTTAAACCCAAATCTTCATAGTAAACTTTTATAAAATTATTAGAAAATACAATAAGTTTGTCACAAACAGATGAAAAATTGTCGGTACTTATTGACTCAGGTATATCAATATTTAACAAAAAATTTTGTAATAGACATTGTTTTTCGTGTGTTTTAGGTAATGAGGAGATACCCAGTTTATTAAATTTTAGAAATGGTGAGATATTTCTAACGCATTGCCTTGTGTATATTTCTGATGATACCTGATTAAAGGCATTATTTTTGCTATCCAAAATATCAAGTGAATAATTTCCAGAATTTATTTCGTCAAGGAATTTTGTTATTGAACTACACAAAGATTTTATATTTGAACTGATGTTGTCATGAAAATAATCACCCATTAGTTCATTTAAAGAAATCAATGTTTTATACATAATATCAAAGATATTAGTTGTCTTATGAACTGTTTCAAAAATTTTACGTACAAAGACTATGTATGTTATTTCAGGATTACCTTTTGAATTTTCCGTTTCACAATACTCAAATAGGTAATTTACATAGTCGCAATACTTAAACAGTATTTCTGTATAAATGCACTTGATAACTCTTAATATATGTTCTTTTTTAGAATGAAAAGTTTTTTTGTCTGCTGGGTGTCTGAGAATACGTTCTACGCTTATAACTTGACCATTAAATATAATATTTATATGTTTCAACGAATACCATCCACTTTCATTAGTAATTTCGTTTAATTGGTCGATTACCTGATTTTGACTAGTATTTATATTAAAATGAACTGGATATCTGAAACTTTAAAAAAAATATATACGCAATGTGATTTATTAAATACACTTCCTATAATTTTTTCGTTAAATAATGTTTTTATAAAAATGTATAGATTAATATTGAATTAATTTTTAAGAAACCGTTTTAAATATCACTTATAGTATTTGAAAAATTATTCCTATGAGTATATTTTAGAGGTAACTTTTGAAAATTAAATAGGAACCTATTATTACATTTTTTTTTGTATAAAAAGAATTTAATACAATTTTGATTAATATTTTCATACAAATGAACTGGATGTCTTACACTAAAAAAATGTACATTATGGTTTATTAGACCTCTCATTTTTTCGTTAAATAAAATTTTGACTGGTTCATGACCAGTTCGATAGCATTATTTTTTGAGTTAATATAATTTTTAATCATATGTGAGGGTGGTTTATCAATTTTGAATTCTTATTAGGTTAGGGGTTTAGACTCTCGTATAGCGTATAAACATTACCAAGAACTTTTATTTTGTTTATCAAAAATAAATAAGGGAAATTTGGAAAAAAAGGAATACCGTAAGTAAAGTAAATAATGTTAATTTATGTTTTGTATATGTTAACTTTTTCATTAATTGAATATTTTATGATATAAATAGATACTTAGTTTTTTAAAATTATTGAGAAAATGATATTTTCAGTACAAGTATAATTATACTGTTGGTAGCTTTAGGAAGCCACAATATTAGGGAAACTCAGAAATTCAGATTTTTTCTTCAAATTAGTGCGCCAAATAAAACTAATAAGATATAAATGATAGATTTGGATCTATTCTATTTACAACCATATAAGGGTCTCTTTAAATGCTGAAGAATTTTTTAAATCAATCGGTAATACATGAAAAAACAGAATAAGTTTGAACGCATTTAAATGCGTTAATTGATAAAGTTTTCCATATTACTCTACAATAATGTCAATAACAGTTTTTTGAACTTTTTCATTAATTAAGTATTTGGTTACATAAATGTTATTTCTAAGATAATTGATAAAATTATTTGTGAGTACATAAATTTATTATAAAGTTGATAGCTTTTAGTAGCCATAATTATTGGGAAATACGAAAAATATATTTATAAAATATTATTTTTCGTCTAGTAAGTAATAAGATACTTAAAAATAGATATGGTTCTATTTTATGTTATTTATATACGTCAATTTATAAGTTTTTTCTATTACTCTACAAAATTTTTAATTAGATTTTCTTACCTTGTCTCATTTAATTCTAAAACCTCTTTAAAACCAAGATTTTTGTATAAATTTGTTGAAATTTCATCATAATATATTTTAAGCCATTCACTTAAATATTCACTCAATTCAATGTTTTTATTTTGTCGTGCATTATAATCTTTTAGATTCTCTTCAAGTAAGAACTTTGGTTTATGATTGTAAACAACTGAATTATTATTCTCTTTAATTTTCTGGTAAGTCTCGAAACCTTTTCCTTCGATAAAACTTTTCACTTCCAAAATGACCTCACAAGCATCATTTTTAGTGTTGGGATCATTTGGATTGACAAAAATCTGTGTATTTTGTTGACTTTTTAATGTTGCATATTCTAGAAAAGTATAAATTTCATCTACTATAGGTACTGAGAATGTTTTTTTCCATTTCGCTAATAATTTAAAATCTATGTTGCTAAGATAGTTCATTACATTGTATAACTGCTCAAACATGGTTTTTGAAATTTCTATAACACTCTGAAGTAAAAATGCACAACGTAATAAATTATCTCCCTGGTTTATGTCGTAATATTCTTGACATTGGTTAGCTATAGTGCTAATATGATCAATAAATGTTTTGATTACTTCTGCGTACATGTAATTTAATATATCAATTACGGCATCGAACTTTTTTGCTAGTATTGTACGACTCCCTTTGCAAATAACGTCTTTAATATTACAGTTTGTCTCTGTAGAAGAGTTAATTTCCAAATACTGCATATAATCCCATCCAACTTGTTCGCTTATATAATCCATTACTTCTGAATAATACTTCTCATATTTTTTTGGCTTTATTCTACAACTCACAAAGAATGTTGTAGTTAGAATCCAAAAAGTATAACAAATAGAATAAAATAACTTGGGTAACATAATTCAAAATTTAAAATGCAAATGTCTTATAGTTAGTAAAATTTTATTAGAACTTAAAAATTTTTTATGTTAAATATAAATATTGTACCTAACATAAATAATAATTTTAATTAAATTTTAGAATATTTTAAGCAAATACAGCAGTTGATTATTTTTAGTTGTTTATTTATTTTATGTATGTGTGTTATTTATAAACTGGAATTTATGAAATGTATTAATATGTTGAGAAATTATTTTGGTTGAACTGTATTCTCATTAATAAACAATAATTTGAAAAATATTGTTTGGTAAAATATACACCGAACCTACTTTTTTAGAAAATGTATTATCAAATAAAAATAGGAACATTTTTTTTCTATAAATTAAATTTAGTCCGTTTAACATAATAGAAAGGACTGAATAAATTTAAATATTTTATCAGTAAAAAAAAGTGTTTAAATTGATAAAGCATTATTTCTACAATCAAAACTAGAGTCTATGTTATAAGATTATATCAATTATTTAGTTTTAAACGACACACTATTATAGTATTACAAAGAACTTAATATCAGAGAAGCAATAGAAATGTTTAAAAATAAAAACAATTTAATTAATTGGGATCTTGGCCCACTGAAAAATTCATTATTAAACTTGTGTAAACTGGCAAAATGTGATAATATTACTTAGTGATAACGTCACTAGGTGATAAGGTCACTAGGGGTATATAAGGGAGTTTTTTCTAGTCGGGGTGTCAGTATGTGTTTAGCGTTGATAATGGTAACATTGTTTCCGAAATACGTATCCGCGACTTTTCATTAATTTTTTTGTGGCTTT
>NW_026099856.1:0-2849 GCF_025091365.1 Daktulosphaira vitifoliae | reverse complement strand
AAAAAAAAAAAAATTGTTTGTTACTTATAAATAAATTTATTGGTCTACAAAGAATTTTCATCGGAGACCAAAATATACTTTTCTAAGTCCATTTAATGCCTATTTTAAATCTGCTATTAAAGTTTCGCATATGGCCTAAATAATAACAAAATCCTTCTAATTAATATAACAAATATTTTGTTTGATAATTATGTTACGTGAATAATCAATAAATATATCTTATTATATATCAGAACAAGGAAAAAACACTTTTTTGGGAAAATTACTAAGTGTGCTCGGATTTTCAAAACATTTTTTTTCAACAAAAGTACTGGGTCACCAAACTACGGGAAAATTATTGGGGAAGGTCAGAAATTTTTGCCACTCACCCGCTAGCATTTTANCAGAAATTTTTGCCGCTCAACCGCTAGCGTTTTAAAATTTCGACCGTTTTCGAGAAAAACGTTCGTTGACGTTTTAAAACTTAAGGTTTGAAATTTTCACCAGACCCGCCCAATGACATTCCTGAGATATGATAAAAAAATCAATTCAATCCGTTCCTTTTTCACCGTTTTATGAGCTTTTTTTTCTTTTTTTTTTAAGTCCACGCGCATGGTTTTAATATGCGCATTGATTCATTTCTGCTCATACGTTTACTATGAACCTTAATTATATGATGTAATTTATTAGGACACCATTTTGCATTTGCACATAGCACTATATTTTATCGAGGAATATTATATGTTATATATAAATATCAATACGGTTATAATTATATAAGTTTGTACTTTCATTATCAGAACAGAACATTATTAATAATCTTTTTTTTCTCATATATGGTATATGTGTTTGTCAACTCATAAAGGTATATAAAGTTTATCATTTAAATTGGGATTATCTATGACAACTATGCTCCCTAACGTTAAATCACAGTTACCAATATTTTTATCAAAATTAAATTTTTGACATAGTCCCACGTATAATAACTTGCTGAATTATTTTGTAATTATTCTATCATATAAACACAATTATCATAATTAGATTATTAATAATTTTTGTGTATACCAAGAGTGTATTTAAGGGAGATATTGGCCTCCCTTGAACTAGCGATATCAATATTTTTTTAGGCATTTTTTATGGNCCAGCGATATCAATATTTTTTTAGGCATTTTCTATGAAATAAGGATAATAAAATAATGTCCTTTTGTTTGATCATCACTTTGATTTTTAACAAAAAAATGTTAGAGCATGTTTAACAAAGTAAAAAAATATTAATTACCCTCCTAAATTAATTTTTGAATACGCCTAAAGGGAATACTCCATTAATAAACGTCAACGTTATACCCAATACATTTTACTATATTCTCTTTTTGAATTTTCCTGATTTTATTTAATAATAACAATTTTAATATATTTTTGTTATACTGATTTTGATGTAATATTTTTTCTGCAAAACACTCGTAGAGCTCCGGGTCTAGGACGGAACTCCATCTAGGCGGAGCCTAGTTTTAATTTTAAAAAAATGTAACAGGCAGAATTTATTATGTACAGTATATTAATATGCATAATAATTTAAATACCAAGAATTGAATAGAAATACTTACTAACACTTCTATTTATATGATTTATTACAATTAAATGTTTCTATCAAAATATTGAGTTTTCCTTATAAATTTACTGTTAATAGTAATTATATAAGTTTCTAATCACATATCAATCTAAAAAAAATACTATATTTTATTCCACGTAAAATTTTATATTTAATAATATAAATCTAAACTTGCAAGTTTAGCTAAATTTTGTTTAAAAATTCAACATTTTTAAATTACAAACTATTATAAAAATTAATTTTAAAGGATCAAAAAAATAATTTAAAAATGTCGTTTTGAATTGAATTTTTGCACAGATTATTTTTAACATATAAAAAAACAATAATAATAACTTGATAACATTTTTTTTTTTTAATTAATGTTTTCGTTACTTATGAATAAATACACTGGACTACAAGGAACTTTCATCA
This sequence comes from Daktulosphaira vitifoliae, assembly GCF_025091365.1. NCBI lineage: Eukaryota > Metazoa > Arthropoda > Insecta > Hemiptera > Phylloxeridae > Daktulosphaira > Daktulosphaira vitifoliae. The sequence goes on along the minus strand of NW_026099856.1, from coordinate 850 downwards.
GAAGCAGAAATATACTTATCTAAATCAAATTTTTACGCTGTTTTCAAATCTGCAATTAGAAATTTTACTAATTTTTAAAAAATGAGTATTTAAATTATATAAATAAATAATTAAAACAAACAAAAAAATTGGATTAAAATTATTACTGATTTTGATTATTAATATGTTAAAAATAATTATAGCAAAATATCATTTTTAACCTATTTTTTTGGTTCTTCATGAAAGTTTATAATAAAAAAAGTTGAATTTGTTACCATAACTTTTAGTTTAACTTACAAGTTTTAAATTGAAATCATTAAATAGAAAATTTATGAGAATTAAAAAAATTATATTGTTAAGATTAATATGCGTTATATATTAATATTCCGGAAATACTGCGTCCTTTAAACATATATCAAATAAAACCTTATTTTATGTACTAAAAAATGAAAAAAAAAAATTTGTCCCGACACTTTATCTTCTGCATGTTGTTATGAATACTTAACTTAGTTTTAATATTGTCCCACAATTGTAATAACAGATAATCATAAATTGAATTGTAATTGAGGTCGGCCTAAAAGAATGTGTCTATAAAGTATTTTTCGGTGTTGCAAAACCGGGAAGTGGGCCGACTGCGACGATTGTAATGCAGAGCATCGTCAGTCATTTGACAATTATTGTATGAATACTATCACTTTTATTTTTAATAAACTAATTAATTATTCGGCAATACTATTTTATTTTATTCTATTTGTTACTCTCGTAACATTAATTTTGTTGGCAGCGGTGGGATCCGAAGAGACTGGTGCCGAAAAAGAATAATTAAAATTTTTATCATAAAAGTTACTAAGTACGCAAACAATAGTCAAAT
>NW_026099855.1:10591-16581 GCF_025091365.1 Daktulosphaira vitifoliae | reverse complement strand
TTTTTCAACTGAACTTTTGAAAATGTTCCGGAAATACTGCATCCTTTAAACATATATCAAATCAAAGGTTATGTTATATACAATCAAATGAAAAAAAAAAATTTGTCCCAACATCTTATCTTCTATGTGCAAATGGCTGTCGAAAATTTAAAAAAAAATCNCGACATCTTATCTTCTATGTGCAAATGGCTGTCGAAAATTTAAAAAAAAATGTAATGTTTGCGATAAAAATTACCTTTTATCGGGATGTTTTTTGTACTTAAAACTGCCATAACTTTTTCAAAAATGAACAAATAAAAATAATATTTTAACCTTAGATATTTCCCTATCATTTGATATAATTTTTTTTAAAAATCTAACACTTATTCTGCTCATTGGGGGGATTTAAAAGAGCTACTTTTTTACAAAAAACTAACTTTTCAACTTAATTTTTGAAAATGTTGCGGAAATACTGCGTCCTTTAAACATATATAAAATTAAAGCTTATTTTATGTACTACAAAATGAAAACAAAAAAATTGTCCCTACGACCTATCTTCTATACGCAAATGGCTGCCGTATTCAAAAATATGCTATTTTTGTATTAAAATTATGTATTTTATTTTAATAAAACTTGATGTTGATTTTGCAATTATCCATCAATTTTTTAAAATTAAACACTATCTACAGATTTGCATCGAAGCGTTTCTTATGATAGTGATTTTAATCACTTTCAGATTAAATCTATACTGGACCTAACTATGTAATGTCTCCAATATGCCGCGACCCCACTGTGCTACCGTTTGTTTTTTTTACTTAAAACTGCCATAATTTTTTCAAAAATGACCAAATTAATATAATTTTTTTTATAGATGTACGATGTTTTTTTTACATAAGAGTAAGAGGAATAGATCACAGATCGATTATTTTATGCGGAAGAGAGAGAGCGTAAAGCGAGCAAAAGATTGTAAAGTTATACCAGACGAGAGTGTAACTACATAACATAGACTGATGGTAATGGAGTTGTGGTGTACGGGAAAGAGAATAAACTAAAATAGAAGAAACACGGGGGAAAAATCGAAGATCTAGCGGTGGAAGTTGAAAGGGGAAAATGAAAAAGAGTTTGTAAAGACGGTAAAAGAGAGGACGTGTGTAATGTCGAGGGAGATATAAATGATGTGTGGAATAGATTTGCTAGTTGTGTAAAGAATACTACAAAGGAGATTGTTGGTGAGAGTAGGAGTAGAACGCCAGGAAACAAGGAAACCTATGTTGAGATGAGGACATTCAAACAATCATAGAAAGTTAGAAAAAGCAATTCAAAGTATGGCAGAAGAGCAAAAGAAGAGAAAACTGGATGGAATATAAATGCTTGTGCAAAGAAACCAAATGTGCAGTAAGTAAGGCGAAGTTTAAGAGGTATGATGAGTAGTATGATAGACTAGGAACAAAGGAAGGCGAGAAAGAAATCTATAGACTTGCAAAGATAAGAGAGATAAGGTTCAAAGATTATCATTATATAAGGTGTATAAAAAGTGTTGATAATAAGGTACTCTCGAGTGATGATAATGTGAAAAAAAGGAGGAAAGAGTATTTTGAAAAATTACTGAATGAGGAGTACCCAAAAAAGACATTAGAGGATATCTCGTGGAATGAGTGACTGATAGATTTAATTAGTGAGAAAGAGATATGGAAGGCTGTGTCATCAATGAAAAAGAAAAAGTAGTAGGACCAGATGAAGTGCCAGTAGAAATATGGAAAATATTAGGTGGTGTTGACATAAGGTGGTTGAAAGAACTTTTAAATGAAATCTTATTAGAAGGGAAAATTCCAAATGAATAGAGAAATAGAAAAATACAAGGAGAGGTGCCGTGGTGCATGATTTTTGCTGACGATTTAGTGTTAATAGGAGAAAATAGGGATGAAATTAATCATCTGCTTTTCCGGGTCTAGACTATTGAATGATGAGTAGCCTCGGCCTATCTCCTTTTCCACTGGCTTTCCACGGTGTAGAAGCCGCCTCATCCAAGGCGACCCAAGTAACTATGAGGTACTTGGGCCGTTGGGGCGTCTTTCTGATAATATACTTTACCATGAAAAAAAAAAAATGTCTGACTTTATTTTGTCTTCACGGTGAAAATGGTTACTGTATGCTATTTATGTGTTAAAATTCTCGATTTTATTTTAATATTTTTAACTTTATAACGCTATAATTTTATGGAAAATGTATGGATCATAATAATTTTTATAAGATAAGTACTATTTATATTCTTCTTTTGTACGACATACTTATTTTTTTTAATCGGACCATTTTCCTAAATACAGGAGGGGTTCAAAACTTAAAAATGCATATAGAAAAATATTTTTTCCAACTTTTTAATGTGTTCCGGAAATACTGACACTTTTATATATTTTTTAAATTAAAGCTTATGTAATATACTATATTATATAAAAGGAAAATTTTCAGAATTTAGTTTGTTTTCATGGTGAAAATTAACATCAAAGATAATAAAAAAATCCTTTTTATATTTTTAATTTTATAATGCTATAACTTTTTAAAAAATACATGGATCAATACAATTTTTATACCTCTTTTATTCGACATAGTTTTTTTAAAAATAATATAATTTTCCTTTTTATATTTATATATTATAAATGTATATATACAGGGTGGCCCACCACTCACTGACAACTTAAATAACTTTTGATCCAGTTAATATTTTTAGTTGATTTTTTTTTTAAATAATAGTTATACGTTAGGTCTATAGCTATATCTCAATAATTAATTTTTTTACATTTTATTAAAAATATTAATTATTTTTAAATTTTAAATAAAATGTAAAAAAAAAATCTAAGATAGCTATTTTGTAGAGTAGAATTTAAGAAAAATTTTAGTAAAAAAATATCTTATTAATATTCAGTAGTAAATATTCTGTAGCGTTTTGAAGTTTGTGAAAATTTGAATTTTCATGTACTATTTTACGGTATTAAACATTGAAATACGTATTGAGAAAAGGACAGAAGAAAACGCTATCTTTTCAATATACTTTTGAATGAGAGTGATAAGTAATAATTGCCTTATCTAATTTCTTATCATGGTATTTATGCCAAGTTTGTAATGTATACACACTATCATCATATGTATACACAGTAATCATGAAAAGATAGCGTTTTCTTCTGTCCTTTTCTCAATACGTATTTCAATGTTTAATACCGTAAAATAGTACATGAAAATTCAAATTTTCACAAACTTCAAAACGCTACAGAATATTTACTACTGAATATTAATAAGATATTTTTTTACTAAAATTTTTCTTAAATTCTACTCTACAAAATAGCTATCTTAGATTTTTTTTTTACATTTTATTTAAAATTTAAAAATAATTAATATTTTTAATAAAATGTAAAAAAATTAATTATTGAGATATAGCTATGGACCTAACGTATAACTATGATTTAAAAAAAACCCAGCACAGGGGGGTCACGGCACAGTGGTGACGTGGCATAGTTGGATCAAGTATAATGATATCTGACAGTGATTAAAATCACTATCAAAATAAAAACGCTTCGATGCAAATCTTTAGATAGTGTTTCATTTAGAGAAATTGGTGGATTATTACAAAAGCTTCATAAACTGCTAGTTTCTTATTAATATCCTGATTAAGATAAATTAAGTCGAATGAAAAAGGGATTATTAAAAAATAGTATTTCCCATAAAAAAATTATAAGTTGAAAAAGTTAGTTTTTGTAAAAAAAGTTGCTATTTTCAATCNAAAAAATTAATTTTTGTAAAAAAGTTGCCATTTTAAATCCCCCCCAATGAGCAGGTTAAGTGTTAGATTTTCAAAAAAATGGTATCAAATGAAAGGGAAATATCTAAGGTTTTAGTATAAAAAAAAATTATGTTGATTTGTTCATTTTTGAAAAAGTTATGGAAGTTTTGAGAAAAAAAACCCAGCACAGGGGGGTCGCGGCACAGTGGTGACGTAGCATAGTTGGATCAAGTATAATGATATCTGACAGTGATTAAAATCACTATCAAAATAAAACGCTTCGATGCAAATTTTTAGATAGTGTTTAATTTAAAAAAAATGGTGTCTTATTCCAAAAGCTACATGATCTGCTAGTTCCTTATTAATATCCTGATTAAATAAGTTGAAAAAGTTGTCCTTTTTAATCCCCCACCCCCCGTGGGCAAGTTATCAGATTTACAAAAAAAATATTCTAAATGATAGGTAATGACATAAAGCATCTATATAAAAAAAAATTATATTGATATGTTCATTTTTGAAAGAGTTACGGTAGTTTTTAGTAAAAATAATTGAAAAAATTTCGAAAATTAGCCATTTTTAAATTTGTAATTTTTTTGGAGGTTTCCCCCATTTACGGGGAAGGAGGGAATTTTTTTCAACTTTTGAGGGTAATGTCTTCGACTAGACACGATTNCATTTTTTTCAATTTTTGAGGGTAATGTCTTCGACTAGATACAATTTGTGATCTTTTGACGTATCATTGAAAGAAATTGGTTCGGTGAGAGCTGAGAAAAAGTGGTAACAGACACAAAAAAAAAAAAAAAATCTTAGTAAAACCAATACCTTCTCAGCTTCGCATCGAAGCTAAAAAATCAACTAAAAATATCAACTGGATCAAAAGTTATTTAAGTTGTCAGTGAGTGGTGGGCCACTCTGTATATAATATATATTTATTCATATATTACACTTAAAAACCATAAAACTTGAAAACCTTTTGTTTTTAATAAATAATTTAAAAACAATTCATTTCAATATGATTATTATTTAACTTATTTATTTTATCAAATAAAAGTGAACATAAGCTGGTCATCTTACATTGTTTTCGTCAATCAAATGTGAAACAATCCGAAATTCGAGAAAAATGCGACCGCAGCACTAACTAGTTATAAGTAATAAATACTAAAATTTTATCGAAGAATAGCTATTGTAGGCAATAGTATTCATTTACCCGTTCAACATAATAAAAAATACTTGAGTTCAAATCAGTGATCGAAATGGAAAATTTTTTGAACCGGAACGCATTTTTTTTTAATACATACTCTATACTACATACTAATGTATTTTTTTTACGAGCCGGAACGCTAAAAAAATTTTTGTCGTGAACCGGAACTGCGTTCCAGTCCATTTTGAGCCCTGGTTCAAATTGAGAGAATGATCAAAAATAGACATGTGCGCAATCTTGATGAGTTAAAAAAAGAAGTAGCTCTTGTTTGTCGAAATTTAAGTCATATTTACTGAGGAAATATTGCATAATGTATGGTACCAATATACAAATAAAACCAATGCAAAATAAGGGGTTTTATTTTAAGTTTCATAAAAAAAAAAAATTTCATGCATTTAATTGATGTTTAAACGTACAAGCCCAAAATCTAAATGTGTTAAATATAAAATTTGGGAGTGTCTTATATTTTTGACGATTACTGTATATAAATATATATATATATTATATGATACATATTATTAATTTAAATTTTAGATCTGAGTGGCATTCAATTTCTTAAACTGTTGTTTTTTTTTTGCACGAAGAAATAAAAGTTATGATGATTTCGTTAGTTATACTTTTAATGTAAGTTAAACTTAATCAATAGCTCTGTTAATCAATTAATCTGTTGACATTAAGATTTTAATAAATTCTCTTCGATTTTTTTTATTCAGAAATTAACAAAAAATGAAGTTAAAAATTATTTAAAATATTTTGTAAGTATGATACAGAAAAAAGTGGTTTAATTCATAAATGCCAAATTAAAGATTTATATCAAAACTTTTTTTTAAATCTCATTATACAAGTCGAATTATTAAATATTTCAATATCTATAATGGTAAATGTTTTTAATTATTTTTTTGTTATCTTTATATATTCGACGTTATATAATGATTTAATAAAATCTATTTTTTTCTTTAGATCACGAGAAGTTAAATATCTATAAAACTCTAGAAACGATTTCAACATTCAAGATGTGTGAAAAAAACTTTCGATTTT
>NW_026099855.1:0-9840 GCF_025091365.1 Daktulosphaira vitifoliae | reverse complement strand
ATATAATGATTTAATAAAATCTATTTTTTTCTTTAGATCACGAGAAGTTAAATATCTATAAAACTCTAGAAACGATTTCAACATTCAAGATGTGTGAAAAAAACTTTCGATTTTGAGTTCTGATTTATGTAACTTGTAACTAAGATTTAAATTCAATACAAATTTTTGTATAGTTGTATTACATATTTACATATTTGTTGCGTGTTAAATAAAATTATTTAAAATTATGAATCGAAATAACTTTTTATGAATTATGCAAATTTAATTCACCTTTGTTTTTTTTGCTGTAAGATATTATACTTTTGGTTAATGATTTTTCCTTATATCAATTTGTTATATACGCTATATTAATTTCATAAAAATTTAATTAATCAAACTTTGTAAAGCTGTGTAATCGAAGTAAAAAACGGAAGACATTATTTTATGTATTAAACTTATTTGGATAAATGACGCCTGTTGAGTTTATTTGTATATTTTAAAAATGTATAGTACATGCCCAAAAAATTGAAATTATAAAATACTTTTTATGTATGCACATTATGATGTTACAATGAAGAAATATTTATTTTATTTTTATAGTTTATTTTACAAAAACATTATTCGAATATTAATTGATATAGTACAAAAATTGTGACCGTAAATTGTTGCTAATTGGCATTTGATATTTATCACAAAGATAGACACATTATACAAATTCAAATTCATTGTTTATTAGTTATTTTATTTAATTTTTTCTAAAACCGAATTGTGTACCCCAAAATTACAAATAAAAAAATGATAACTTTTACTTTTCAAGTAATTTTGTATGTAATTAAGAGTTGCTTTAGTTACGTTGTGTAATTATACGCAGACAAGAACTTACCATTTAACATTTTTTAAACAAGAATTTACTACTTTCCTAAATCGACCGCAGTCGAGATACTCTTCCGTTTGAAAATTAGTTAACTAGTGGTTTGATTGATCACCATGTTCTCTAATGACAATTCCCTTTTGTGGTTCTTTTCTTTAAATTAATAGATCTCGACTAGTGCTTCAAATACATCGTTGTAATACTAAATATGGCTATAGCACCCATTAAATACTCTTAACTAATTTATTCTTTGATCCATTCTCTGATATTTATAGTTTTTTTTTTTTGCTAAATGCGAGTAATTACGTTATAAAATATGTATATACTGCGTCCCTCGTGGCGTTAGAAAATATTAAAACTCACATTAAAACGTCTTTAAACAAAAAGTCAATCACTCTCCGGGCTCACCACCAACGAAGATTTTCGACGAATTTCAACAAACAAAATTGTAGATACAATATCTTTTTAAACAGATTAGCGTGAACATTCTCATTTGTGTACGATTATTTATTCATATTTGTTTGTTAAGATTATAAGCATGTAAGTGGAACTTCAAAAAACGTTTAGTTTACCAAGTTAATGGCAAGCATTATTTTTTTTCAAAGTAAAGAATTAATAAGTAACTTAAAATATCTACATAATTCTAAGACAATCATAATAACATATTTAACTTCGATATTTAATGTTTTGTGTTCTGTTTCTTCTATACAAAAAAATGAGAAAATGAAAAATGTATACGTGTTTTAAACAAAATGATATTCATATTTCTTATTGGCCTAAACTAAATGATTCAAATCATTAAACGTTATTTTATTTCAAGGAGTCTTTCTAAACACGCTAAACTATTTCATAAAAATAACGTGACTGAAAATGCCACTTAAACAATTTATTGATGGTCATAAAAATGAATGATATTAATTGATGTTTTTCTAAAAAAAAAAAAGATTAATAATAACACCGTTGGGTCTTACTACATGACAATAATACTCTCTCCCAGTGAAGTGGCGTCTGTGACAGTAAATTATAAACGAAATGTTGTTTTTTCCCCGACGACTACAATACATGCTGAACGACGTCGTCTCACAGTTTCAGAATAATTAAAAACAAAAATGAGTCACATATATTACCTTAATGGAGAATAAAATAAAACATAAAAAACGTTAATTATAATTCGCAAACGACTGTGTAATACGATAGGAAATGTCTAATTAAATCGCAAAGTGATTTNAAATGTCTTATTAAATCGCAAAGTGATTTGGATTGGTTCCAGAGAGTAGATACTCAGAATCTTTTTACCGGTAAACCCCCTGCTAGCGAGTGTACATAGCCCTTGCGCCTAACCTTAGGGACCACCGTCGGGTTCAGTCGTAAATTAAAGGGTTCATAATGTTTTACGCATTTTATTCTTCCCGAGACACCTCGACCCGGACCTCCCAAACGTATTATTTTTATTATACAAACATACACACACTGCTGCAACAACAATGCGACGTCGTTTAACATGGTAAAGAAGTTGGTAACTGTGTATCATGTCGTCCAACACAGATGAATTACGATTAAATAAGATGGCTCATGATACTTCATAACCTACCATAGGAATTTGTAGTACTTGGTTGTGTTTTTGAATCGACCTAATAGTCAACTAAATATAAGTGAAACTATTATGCTGTNAAAATAAGCAAAACTATTATCCTGTAGTTTTTTTCGCAAAATTTATCATCGACTCGTATACCTAAAAGTAATCACCTTTTTTTATTACACAGAAAATTAAATATTGTTTATTCAATAAAAATGTATGTTCTTAGAATATTAAATTAAAATTGGGTTAAATGTCTGTAGAACGGATCTTTTTTTTTATATAATAGGTGTCAACAAAGAATAACGTATAAATAAATAAAATAATAAATAAAAATAATTAACAAATCATAGAGTATAATTAAAATAGTNTAGGTGTCAACATAGAATAACGTATAAATAAATAAAATAATTAACAAATCATAGAATATAATTAAAATAGCTTTAAAAATGTACAAATTAATCTATTTTAATTAGAGCTAATAAAAGATGTTAAAGTTTTTAAATACATAATACTTGATTACATTAATAAAAATTTTAATTATGTACATATTCGAAATTAATGCTTATCATATATTCAAAAAAAATATTTCAAAAGCTTAAAAGTCTGATAATTTTTTTTTCAAGAGAATAGTAATATAATATTCTTTAACTATTTACTCGTTTTAACAATCTTTATAACATCATCACAGTTTTAATGTTATTATCTTGTATGTTGTACATTGTCAAAGTAAGTTAGGGTAATACATAAATTGTGACATTTTAAAAAGATAGAAGTCACTAGATTATAATTATGAACACACACTATGATAATGTTAAACATTTAAAATATGAATCTTAAAGGGTTTAGATTGACTGTAACCTATTGTCAAACCTATATAAGAAACTTAACTGCAAGATTAAATAATTACTCATATTAAGTCCCACGTCGATTTGCGGTAAGTTAATGGAAATAACAGATCTCATAAGAAGTATAATTTAATGCTTAATAGGGTAATTCTCAGCAGGAATATTTCTACCAGGTAGGTCTATCGTTACATATCAGATCGGACGGATAGATAACTAATTCAAGCTACCGGATAAATGTCTTTTTTTAATAATCATTTAGTATGATTGTATCAACATTTATAAAATAACTCTTTAAACCGAAGGCTTTTGCAAATAACTTTAGTAACTTAAGAAGTTTCTGAAGATGATAATTATTTTTACTACCTATTGAAAATATTTTTTTATAATTCATTTCGTTTTAATGGGTGCACCTCATTATCACCATTTAATTAGGCAACAAAAGCACTTTTTTTAAATACATAATTAATAAAACATAAAATCTAGTTGGAATTTTTGTTTGGGTGGTCCAATCTTTTTATTCATAAACATATTTTTAAATCATTTTATATTTCTAAAAGCATCTCTAATATTCTTTCTATAGCTTTTATAAACTGATAGGTTGCATCACGTGTTAATTTTATATAAATATTATTATATTTTATGTGAGACCATCAACAATAATTGTGTAGGTGATAACGATTTATAATAGTTATTAAATTGGCTGTCTATTTAAGTGTGATTATTTTTATATACAAAATAGTTACTATTTTATTTATGCAGCCTAATTAAACATCATCATCGTGAAAATATTTTGTTTTATATCTTAACAGAATCTATCGTCATTTGCTCTATAATATATTACTTGATTATTAAACACGATAAGATAAAAATTTCCGTGAAAAAATGACAAAAATCTTAATCATAACGGATATAATATGTAAAAAAGCAATTAAATTAGTACTTAACTACTTAAAATTAAAAATACAATTAAAATATTAAAAGCGGTTTGTGGATTATACAAACTATGATTTTAGCAACTTATGTGCTTTTGCATATGATTGAGACGTAAAAAAAAATGAATGTATAAATTAATTAAATTTATTTAAACCTAATTCTTCATAGTAAACTTTTATAACATTTTTAGAAAATACAATAAGTTTGTTACAAGCAGATGAAAAATTGTCGGTATTTATTGACTCGGGTATGTCAATATTTAACAATAAATTTCGAAATGGACATTGTTTTTCATGTGTTTTTTTTAATAATCTACTATTAAATGTTATATATTTTAGAAATTCTGAGAAATTTCGTATGGTTTTCCTTACTGTTTTCTGGTTATTGACATCATTTTTGCTATTCAAAATATCCAGGGAATAATTAACAAGTTTTATCTTCTCAAGTAATTTTGTTATTGAACTACAAAAACATTTTAAATTCGAAAAACAATTGTCATGAAAATATTCTCCTATTAGTTTATTTAAAGATACCAATGTTTTATACATTATATCAAACATTTTAGTTGTCTCATGAACTGCATCAAAAATTTGTCGCACTAAATTTATATATATTACAAAATAACATTGAAATCTTACTTTATCACAAAAATTTAATAGGAAAATTACATAGTCGCAATACTTAAACATTATTTCTGTATAAATGCACTTGATCAATCTTAATATATTTTGTTTTTTGCAATGAAAATTAAGTTTGTCTGCTGGGTGTCTAAGAATACGATCTACGCTTATAACTTGATCATTAAATACAATATTAATATTTTTCAACGATTTCCATCCACTTTCATTAGTAATTGTATTTATTAGTTGGATTACTTGCTTTTGGCTAGTTTTATCATATATATGAACTGGATGTCTGAATCTACAATAAAATATATGCAATGTGATTTATTAAGTACACATTCTCTACTTTTTTCGTTAAATCAAGTTATTATAAGAAAAAATTATTCCACACGGTAGGTTTTAGGGGCAACTTTTGAAAATTTAATAGATACCTATTGTTACTTTGTTTGTTAGATAATGGTGAATGAATTATATAAAATATTCACTGGCTCGTAATCAGTTCGATAACTTTATTTTTTGAGTTAACAAACTTGTTAAGTATATATACGAGGAGTACACAATGTTGAAGTCTTATTGGATTAGGGAGCATAGATTCTCATATAGCGTATAAACATTATTTCAACATTTTTTTGTTTACCATAAATAAGGGAAGTACAATCGATGCCTTAAAAGTAACCACAATTAAACGAAACATATATGATTAATTATTTAGTTAGCGCGACAAATAATACAATTCAGTTACTTAAAAATAAATTTTGTTATATTTTACCCTCAACCCTACCCCAGACGAAATACAGAAGAATTTTATAGATCTATCGGTAGTACAAGAATAAAAAGAATAAATTTGACAATTAATGACGTTAATTAAAAAGTTTTCTTTATTGCTCTACAGAGTTTTCAAATAAATTTTCTTACCCTTCTTTTTTTGATTCTAAAACTTGTTCAAAACCAAGATTTTTGTAGAATTTTGTAGAAATTTCAACGTAATACACGTTAAGCCATTCACTTAAATAATGGCTCAATTCAATGTGTTTATAATGTAGCGCTTTATAGTCTTCTAGATTCTCTTCAAGTAAACACTTTGGTTTATGATTGTAAACAATTAAACTAATTTTCTCTTTCATTTTCTGATAGGTCTCGTGACCTTTTCCTTCAATAAAACTGTTTACATCTAAAATAACCTCATAAGCATCTTTTTTTGTGTTTGGATCGTTTGGATCGATAAAAATCCGTGCATTTTGTTGACTTTTTAATGTTGAATACTCTACAAAAGTATAAATATCATCTACTATAGGTATTGAGAAAGCTTTTTTTCCTAATGCTATTAATTTAAAATCTATGTTGCTAAGATAGTTCATTACATTGTATAACTGTTCAAACATGGTTTTTGAATTTTCCACAACACTTTGAAGTACAACTATACAACTTAATAAATCATCTCCCAGATTGAAGTCATAATATTTTTTACATTGGTTAGCTATAGTGCGAATATGATCAATAAATGTTTTGATAACTTCTGCGTACATGTAATTTAACACATTAATTATAGCGTCGAATTTTTTTGATAGCGTTAAATTACTCTCTTTACAAAGAATGTCCTTAGCATTAAATCTTAACCATGTAGAGGAGTCATTCTTAATATCTAAATTCTGTATAAAATCCCATCCAACTTGTTCCTTTATATGATCCATTACTCCTGACAAATATTTCTCATATGTTTTTGGTCTTATTTTGCAACTCACAAAGCATTTTGTAGTTAGAATCCAAAAAGTATAAAAAATAGAATAAAATAACTTTGGTAACATGATTCACAATTTTAATTACACAAATTTTGGAATCAGTAAAATTTTATTAGAACTAATTAATATTCCGTTTAAAATATATATTGTACCTAACATTTTTATATCATTTTTATTTAATATAATATTTTAAACAAACACAGCGGTTGATTATTTTTAATTGTTTAAATAATATATTTAACACAATTTTTTTTATATACCTTATACTTAAAATTTGTATTAACTTTAAATGTCTAATCCATAACTATAACTTTATTTTCACACCATTACATTTGGTTCAATAAAAGCAATTTATTTTATTTTATAAATAGAGTGTTATTTTTATTTTTTGGCATTTTATATTTTAGCTTCGATGCGAAGCTGAGAAGGTATTGGTTTTACAAAGATATTTTTTTTTTTTAGCTTCGACGCGAAGTTGAGAAGGTATTAATTTTACTATGATGTGTTTTTTTTTTTGTGTCTGTGAACGCTCAATCTCAACTTTCGCTGTACCGATTTTGATGAACAATATGTCAAAAGATCACATATCGTATCTAGTCAAAATAATTACCCTCAAAAGTTGAAAAAAATTCCCTCGTTCCCCGTAAACGGGGGAAATCCCCCAAAAAATTACAAATTTAAAAATCGCTAATTTTCGATATTTTTTCAATTTTTTTTACTTAAAATTGCCATAACTTTTTTAAAAATGACCGAATCAATATAATTTTTTTTTTTATAGATACCTTAGATAATTACCTATCATTTTATATATTTTTGTGAACATTTGACCCTTTAACAGCCCAAAGGATGGGGTTTCAAAATGGTAACTTTTTTACAAAAAATTAACTTTTTCAACTTAACTTTTGAAAATGTTCCGGAAAGACTGACAATTTTATATATACCTTAAATTAAAGCTAATGTAATATACTTTAATTTGAAAAAAAAAAATTTGACCTCTGGACTTGTCTTCATGGTGAAAATGACTACCGTATGCAAAAATATGCTATTTTTGTGAAAAAATTCTTGATATTATATTTTACATTTTTTAACATTATGTTGCTATAACTTTTTAAAAAATGCATGAATCAACTTTATTCTTTAATGATAAATACTTTATATATACTTCTTTCATTCGACATACTTTTTTTTAAAATCGGACCATTTCCCTTTATACAGGGGGGGTGCAAACCTTTTAAAATGCGTATAGAAAGTAGAACTTTTTCAACTTAACTTTTGAAAATGTTCCGGAAAGACTGACACTTTTATATATATCTTAAATTAAAGCTTATGTAATATACTTTAATTTGAAAAAAAAAAATTTGACCTCTGGACTTGTCTTCGTGGTGAAAACGGACATCAAAGTTAAAGAAAAACGTACGATTTCCGTGAAAAAAATCTCGATTTTATATGTTATATTATTTAATTTATATTTTATATAACTTTTGGAAAAATGTATGGATCAATATTATTATTTTTTTATAATAAATATTTATATACCCCTTTCATCTGGCACGCTTTTTTTGTAAATCGGATCATACCCCTTTAACAAGGGGGGTCAAAACTTTAAACATGCGTATTGTTACTAAGATATTTTCAATTTAATTTTTGAAAGTATTCCGGAAATACTGACACTTTTATATATATCTTAAATTAAAGCTTATGTAATATACTTTAATTTTAAAAAAAAAAATTTGACCTCTGGATTTGTCTTCACGGTAAAAATGACTACCGTATTAAAAAATATGCTATTTTTGTGTTAAAATTCTGGGTTTTGTATTTTATTTTATTTTAAAATACCTGACAAGGGGAGTACAGATTTTCATTAATATTATATAAATAAAAAATTAATATAGCATAGAAAGTTAAACTTATTTAAATTTGTTTACTTCTTTTAAGTCGAGAAAAATAACTTTGTAATTTAAACTAGCTTAAATAGTCAATTTTTTCATGCGACAGTAGCGACGTACGGTTGCCGAGTTGGTAAAACTTATGTTTTACACGCTTGGGGTACAAGGTTCCTACACGCGTATGGCAATGAATTTTTTGCATTTTTTCTTAATTATTTTTAAGTTAGAATTAATTTTAAACTCTTTTAATTTTTATCAAATATCAAGAAGAAATTTCTTATTCATATTAAAATTATTTTACTATATTTTAGGTTTTAGCTTCTATGCAAAGCTGAAAGGGTATTTTTTTGTGACTATCATTTATTTTCTCTGCTCTAACTTGACCTATATTTTTCAACGATACGTGAAATGATTACAATTCGTATATAGTTGAAAATATTAACCTCAAAAATTGAAAAAAAATTCTAATTTATCAATTAAAGAGTTACTTATACCATGTTCTTCATACAGACAATTAAAATCATTCATTTCTAATGTTTTCAAAGTACTTATTGACGAATCAAGTTGGATGTGATAATTTGATATGATAGGTTTCAACTACAAAATTAAATTATTTTACTTTGTAATTTAATAAATTTTTTACTGTAATTGTGTGTACTACTACTAGACTATAATATTACAAATTTTTTAGTAACATGTTGCTATATAAATCATTTCTAAGAAAAATGTTTGTTAGTTTCTCCTGAATTAATAATGGATTTTTACAATTATAATCAAAAATTATTATACGCTCAATTGAGTAAATTTGTTTAACAACTTTGTTTTGGTTGGANAATAATGGATTTTTACAATTATAATCAAAAATTATTATACGCTCAATTGAGTAAATTTGTTTAACAACTTTGATTTGGTTGGATCATTTAGTTAAAGTAAATCATTAAAATTAATTAAGTTCTGAATATTTCAATTGCAGAATCTTTTCAAACACCAAAAGTTACTAGGAAATTATTACTATTACTTCTATTTAAGTTATCTATTACGATAAAAATGCAAAAAAATATTGAGTTTTTCTGATAAATTTACAATAAATAGTAATTATAAAACTTTCTGACTGCATATCAATCTTAACGATACAATTTTTTTAATTCTCATAAAATTTTCTATTTGATGATATCAATTTCAAACTTGCCAATTGAGCTAAAAGTTATAATAAAATAAATTTTTTTTTTTTATAATAAATATTTACAAAATTAACTTAAAACGATTAAGAAAATAAGTTAAATATGTCATTTTCTTTATTTTTAACATATTAACAATCAAAATCAGTATTAATTTAATACATTTTTTTTTTGTTCTCAATTATTATTTTTTATATTTAAGTACTA
>NW_026099854.1:12853-16586 GCF_025091365.1 Daktulosphaira vitifoliae | reverse complement strand
AATTAACTGAGAACTTGAAAACGCGCAAAAAAGACGTGCTACAACAGAATAAATTACACGACGTCAAACTCGTGACACTGTACAAACGTCAACTACTCTGGGCTCCGATCCGTCTACCGCCTGTAGTCGGTTGGTCGTTGGAGGGGCGGTAGTTCAAGTTAACATTTTCACTCGTTCTACGAAATTATGTAATAACTATAAATTCTATGACTAGACTATCCCCTGGACCACATATATTCCCTTCGCAATAATTCTCGACTATGAAGACATCTATCTCCGCAAGACTTCTTGTAAAATAGAATAAAGGGATGTCGGGGAAAAAAGCCCCATAAGTTAAGCTAGCGCTAATGTAAAGACCCTGTAACAATTTATGTGTATTTTAGTCCACCCTCCTTAAAAATATTTTTTTCTTTTAAATCATCATCAAAGTGGTCTACTAAAATATTTCCGAATTTTCGTTTACCTTCAAAGTGCAGGGTTCAGAAAATAGTACTATTGGGTAGTTAAGTAAAAATCAGAAATAAATTTATTAGAATTTAACACTAGATAATTCAATGGATTAATGATGTTAAATCTTTAAGATTAGTACTTTCTCTACTTTAAGTAGTCTACATTTTATTCCTTTTAGAATTTAGGTACTAAGAACTTCTAAACCAATATATAAGTACTCAATGTAATACAGAAAAAACAAAGTTATGGAACCTTTATAATCATTAATTTGAAGCTATTTTAGTAACCCACAGAGAATTTATTTTAAATGCCATTATTCTAACTAAATAACAGACATTGTATAATATTATTTTAAAAGAAACTTACGTTTGATTGCATAACATTATTGACCATCATAGGACTCCAATTTGCTATAAATTCGCTGAAATCTGTAATTTTCCATTTAATAAATATTCATCAAATGTAAAAACAAATAAATAACTCTTTGTTTTTTATCTATGTTAAAACTAATAAGTAATATAAAATTATTATACAATGCTACATGGCAAAAAAAGTTATGTGATAATTTAAATATATTAAAACCTGTGGAAATATACTAAGGCTATTATTGAGAATAACTGTACAGACTGCTACAATCTTAAAATTACTTTTGTAATTATTATATGATATTTTACCGTCGTAATTTATATAGCTATCTTTATTGCCATCGCATGCCCTAAGACAGTTAATTAATTCCTGTGAGTTTTCTTCAAAATTATGGCCATTCTTATAAAGCACTGTGTCTATTAATTGCTCATACTTGATCATTTTACTTTTACTATCAACTAGACTATTAAAAACTTTCTGTTGAATGTCATTCATAATATCTATTTGGAATTCTTCCATGTCTAAAGTTTGATCTGAGTTTTTTGAATTTTCTACAATTAGTAAAGAGTTTGAGACTCATAAACTATAAATTAAATTACAAACTAACAATGGTATTAATGAATAAAATGTTAATCTAATCACTAATAAAGTACAAAATAATAAATTTGTATAAAATGAGATGGGTTCAAATATCACTAATAAAGTATTTTCAACTAATATTGAAAATGACGATATATTTTGACAATGTTTTTATCATACAGTTTATATTTGACATATTTTTCAAGTAATTCTTTTTAGATTTTGGACCAAACATCTTTTTCAACATTTCAAGTAAATAAAAAAAAACTGAGTTATGAAATAATTTAATATCTTACCCAATGAAATTTCAATAACTTCTATCAAAAAATGTTGTACATCATTAACGTTATTTAAAAGTTGTTGCAATTTAAAAAGCCGATATCGAAATTCATGTGGCTTTAGAGCATTTATCTAAATGATCAAACAATATTCATATTAATAAAATAACATGAAACTTCTAGTTCGATATTTTTAATTGTACCAGACATTATGGACGAAGATACGAAGTATTTATTTTACCTTCATAAGTCTATGAGGAGGAAATATTTTAACGTTTCCACATACTTAAATAAAATTACTTCTAGTAAGTATATTTTATGTAGTAACAGATTATAAAATTTTTATAGTTATAAGGAATGATGAATAATTTTATAAAGCGCGCCCTTCCATTAATATAATTTAAATAATTTCAATAGAAAATATTCAATCTTTCTTTATTTCAGAAATAAAATTTCGATTTTTTTCAATTATTGCAATATTTCAAAAATAATCGTTATTGTTGGAAAAATGATAAAAAATAAAATAAATGCTTACCATAGGTATCATATACAGTAATATGAAATAAAAAATTCTGTAATAGAGAGTATTTACAATCATGCTTTAGTTCTGAAGTTGATAAATAATAAATTTAACATTTGTAGTCAAACACATTTTTCATAGGTTTGCCATTTATATAACTTAAAAATGAAACTTTGAATTAGCGAATAAACTATGACTTAAGTGTTAAGTCATAGTTTATTTAATTTAACAGAATTCTATACCAATATATCACTACATCGTAAATAATATCGATGATATATGTCTTTTTCATGTATTTTGTGAGTTTTGAAAACAACATAATTTTTTCTAATTAACAATGGCATAAAATCTAATTATTTAAATTTTAGCCTCAACCGTAATATAATTAGTTTATATGTTTGTCATCAACAAAAAATTCAATTTTAACAAAAATCATTGTCAATACAAAAATAAAAACATTTTACATAATATCTAGAGTACAAAAACCAGTTAATGCGATGGGAACATACCACAAATTATCAAGAGGCCAAACGCCCAGTTAAGTGATGTTACAAGTTAACATCACAAATTAACTAGAATACAACCACTTTGAAGGACTATAAATATCGATTAAAAACTAATATACTAACTCCGGCTCCCTTTCAAAACGAATAAATTTTTCGCCTTTTACTAAAGATTTCCGTGGTGGAGAGCAATAAAAGGAGTCTAGAAATACAATTTTGTTATATGGTGATTTTGTTTTATAACTGAATAATATCATCACAATCGAGCTCTTACGAATATTACATTATAACTGCTTTTACAAGTTAAACTAGTACTTGTAATTTCAGATACAAATATCAGACGAAAAATAATTAACTGAGAACTTGAAAACGCGCAAAAAAGACGTGCTACAACAGAATAAATTACACGACGTCAAACTCGTGACACTGTACAAACGTCAACTACTCTGGGCTCCGATCCGTCTACCGCCTGTAGTCGGTTGGTCGTTGGAGGGGCGGTAGTTCAAGTTAACATTTTCACTCGTTCTACGAAATTATGTAATAACTATAAATTCTATGACTAGACTATCCCCTGGACCACATATATTCCCTTCGCAATAATTCTCGACTATGAAGACATCTATCTCGCATATATATAGATAGATATCTATATAATATATATTATATTATATAGATATCTATCTATATAATAGATCATACGTTCAATTCATTATTATAGTAATAAAAAACCCAGCACAGGGGGGTCGCGGCACAGTGGTGACGTGGTATAGATGGATTAAGTATAATGATATCTGACAGTGATTAAAATCACTATCAAAAAAAAAACGCTTCGATGCAAATCTTTAGATAGTGTTTAATTTTAAAAAATTGGTGGACTATTCCAAAAGCTACATTATCTGCTAGTTCATTATTAATATCCTAATTAAGATAAAGTATGTAGAATGAAAAAGGGATTATTAAAAAATATTATTTCTCATAAAAAAATAATGTTGATCCATACACTTTTCAATATGTCATAGCATTATAAAGTTAAAAAT
>NW_026099854.1:0-11873 GCF_025091365.1 Daktulosphaira vitifoliae | reverse complement strand
AACAAAAAAAAAAAAAAAAAAAAAAAAAAAAAACACATCTTAGTAAAACCAATACCTTCTCAGCTTCGCATCGAAGCTAAAATCAATTAAATAATTAAGCATGAATGATACAATTATACATACATAAACACAACATTAAATGTATATTAATTAAAATACAAGAAATAAATAATAGCAATATTTAAAAAAGAACAATTTTAAATTACAAAAATCAGTGTAGCCCTCAAATGAACATAACAAAATAAATAACAATTAATAAGTATTCCACTTGAAGAGTAAATTCAGTTGCAAATACATAAAAATAACATTAAATGAGAAATAAAAAAATAAAATGAAATAGTACTAATACTTAGGAAAGTTAGTTAATTTGAAAAGAAGAAAGAGAGAGACGTGTTAATTTTGATTATCTATATAAATACATAATTAATAAAAAATGTACAATTTAACAAAGACGCATATAGCATTTTAAACTAGGGGTGCTCAAGTTCCAAAGATAAAAAAAAATTTTCTTGCTCTACTTGAAATAATGTACCCAATTATTTTTTTCCTACAACTGTGGTATTACACTAGAATTATTGAAACCAAAATATATAACTATATTTAAAGTGAAATACATATACTACACCGATGTCATTGTACACTCATAATATTGAATGATATTTAAAAAAAAAATAATTATTTATTCAATAATATAAGGATTTATTTTATTTTTCATAAACATTTTTAAAAGAATGGTGAAATTTGTTTAGGGATGCTAATGTCATCCCACGGGGGGCTACTTAGCACACTTTACTGTGAACATATTAACAAATATAAGTTGTAATTAAATGTTTTCATTCGTAAAATTTAAGAAATCTTATAATGCATTTAATTCATGCCAGGTGCGAGACGTTAATCATAAAACGCATAGAGTCCAGAAAACCCATTTGTCAATGATCAATAGATATTTTCTAAAATTTAAGTCCCACCACCTATCGATTATAACAATGTCTTTATGAATTCAGATAAACGACAACTAATGGTAAGTCAATAACAAAGTACAAAATAACTGGTTTTGATCGTACGCCAGGGAGCAATTAAAGGGTGAGGCTAATCGGTTACCGCCGCTCAATAAGAAATTCGTCACGTTATAAATGCCACTACGGACCGATACATGTCGTTAAACAAAAATTAAATTATTTGCATAAAAACTGTTTCGTGCGGGACAACTTTTATCAATTTGTTTTGTCACCAAAATCTTCAATTTTTCACAAATAATTTTTTCATTTAGATTTTGGCAAACATTTTGGGACACTAGCATCAATACAGATCAAATAAAGTTGTCCCGCACAAAACATATTTAAAATCAATTATTTTCTGTATGGCGTCATTTAACAAATTTGGATAAATGTTATGTCATAGCATTTTTTTGTTTAGATTTTTGGTTCTGTTTTTTTCCTTGACGTGCATTTACTTTTCCAATGTGTTTTTTAGGCATATCCGATTTTTTTAACCTAAATATTATTATTACTTTGTTTCGTGTAGTTTGAATAAATAATATAATCAATTATTGATACCAAATATTTAAATTTAATCGCTTGATACATTATTAAAATGATCTGATTCAGATCTTATTAGAGATAGAAGACAAACTTAAAAAGTATTTAACCTTCTATAAATTGAGAGGTAATTAATACTCAACAAAGGCAAAAAAAATATTTCAAAAGTTATTATTACTTTAGAAAAAGTTTAGTGTTCAATGATAAATCAATTACTTTTTATAGTTAATGAAACAAATTTAAAAAATATTTTTAGTGATATTTCACACAATTTTAGCTTCGATGCGAAGCTGAGAAGGTATTGGTTTTATTACAATGTGTTTATTTTATTATTATTTTTTTTTTTGTGTCTGTTACCACTTTTTCTCAGCTCTCACCGAACGGATTTCTTTCAACGATACGTCAAAAGATCACAAATCGTATCTAGTCGAAGACATAACCCTTCAAAATTGAAAAAATTTCCCTCGTTCCCCGTAAATGGGGGAAACCTCCAAAAAAATTACAAATCAAAAAATCGCTAATTTTCAAAATTTTTTGCATACATTTAACCCTTTACCTGCTCACAGGGAAAGATTTAAAATGACAACTTTTTCACAAAAAATTAACTTTTTCAACTTAACTTTTGAAAATGTTCCGGAATGTCTGACACTTTTATATATATCTTAAATTAAAGCTAATGTAATATACTTTAATTTGAAAAAAAAAAATTTGACCTCTGGACTTGTCTTCACGGCGAAAATGGCTACCGAATGCTATTTTCGTGTGAAAATTCTCGATTTTATTATTTATATTATATTTAACTTTATAATGCTATAACTTATTGAAAAGTTTATGGATCCACACAATTTTTTTATGAGAAATAATATTTTTTAATAAACCTTTTTTTATTCGACATACTTTATCTTAATCGAGATATTAATAAGGAACCAGCAGATCAAGTAGCTTTTGGAATAAAACACCAATTTTTTTAAAATTAAACACTATCTAAAGATTTGCATCGAAGCGTTTATTTTTGATAGTGATTTTAATCACTGTCAGATATCATTATACTTGATCCAACTATGCCACGTCACCACTGTGCCGCGATCCCCCTGTGCTGGTTTTTTTTATTTAACAGTTTTATACATTTATTAAGTTTATAATTTTGTAAACTATTATTTATATTTTTTATTATTAAATGAAAAGTTATTACAGTGCATAACTGATTAAATTGTTATTAATTACATTATAAGTATAATATCAAATAAAATTTAAAACTTCTATTAAATATAACAAACAATTCTACTAAAAAAAGAAGAAAAAAGAATAACACTAATGTGTTAAAAGTGATGCTTGAATAATTTGTACTAAAAATTGAAAAAAAGGACATAATAAACAAAATACGTTTGATAAATGCAATCAATGAACAATTATTTTATTCAAATAAGATTTAAGTTTATAAGTAAACTGGCAACGTTAATTCCATAAGTCTGTATAATTAAAAGGGATAGAGTGTTGAAATCATTCTTAACGCTTATGAATATCACAAGTTGCCAGTTAGCTTATTAACTTACATTCTAATAATAAATGTGTTAATAGAGATACTGGTATCATGTGGAAATAATAAGCTATAAGAATGGTTTCTGTGCTCTGTCCCTTTTAATTGTAAAGACATATGAAAGCAACGTTGCCAATTTGCTTATGAACTTATTTCTAACCCATGGGACAGAAAAGAACACAACTGAATAAGTATTAGTAAAGATAGGTTTCCTATTATCTTACCATTTGGCATCCAAGTCACGTTCTCTCATGCAATATTTTCATTATAATGTACATTTATGACACTTTAATTTTGTTTATCTGATTATTTGAATTTATCGCTCTGACTTTTTGACTTGAGTATTCATTTTCTATAGTCCATAAAATTAAAAATAATCAATAAATTGGTCACCAATTTAGTACTCAGCAATTGCTCACTTGCAGTGTGTATTAGTAATCGGATTTTACCGTTACACATTTTCAGTCGCATACTTCTAGACGCTTAAGTATAAATATAAGTTTATTTACTGAATTAAATAGTTGTCTATTTTATAAGCTTTTAAAAAAATTAAAGTTAAATTAATATTATATTAATTATCAAAGCCAAAAAAAATATTTTCAAGATTATTATTTTAGGAGAAACATAATGATCAATGATAAATTGTAGTAATATGCTCAATGCTTTGCATTACGCATCTTTTAATTATTAATGAAAAATGTATAATCTGTATTTTAAATACTTGTAAACAAACAAATAATTTATCTGTCATAACAAATACGATGTTCAACACAATTTCTTATTATTTATATATATATATATATGTCAATTTATCAATTGTTAAATATGTTATCTGAATATAATAATCCTGTAATGTATAATTAATACAATAAACTAAAAAGATTTTTAAAAGCGCTGACAACAATATCCCTGGATTGGGGGTAATATCATTTTACTATAAAAAGCACTGAAATCCTTTCAGTCGGAGAGAGACTCTGGAGAGACTCTAAGAAGTGACAGCGAGCGAGACAGTTCGTTTTCTACGAATTGAAATAAGAATAAAAAAAAAAAATAACATTTATCAGTCACAGCCCTGTGTTGTTGTCGGCTGACTTTTACGCATTTTATTTATACATGAAAAGAACTTGTTTTAATTATTTATCTTTTGAAGAAGTGCGAATTAAATACTTTTAAACATATATAAACATATCGAGATATTTATCAAATCATTTTACAGCAATTTGCAAGAATAAAAGAAGTAAGTAATTTTATGTTATCCCAATTATTTGGAGTTAATAAATTTGAGTAAAGGATGACAAAGCAATAGATCATTTATTGAATTAATATCTTAAAGTGTCAATTTTGATTGGTTGGTTAAAGAAGTTATACATAATCATGTTATATGGTATTCGTGAATTGGGTCTGCCGTTTCGTTGCCTTAAAGATGTTTTAAAAAACCTAGCGTGATTTCTACTGTAATAATTAGGCTCTGGTATTCGTGGACTGGCTCTGCCGTCTCGTTGCCTCTTAGTTAGGACATTAGAAACTAACCAGACAAAAGTTTATTATACCTCTATAAGAGGAACTTAACATATATTTTGATATCTACTTGTCTTTGTCGTTCTAAACCCTCGAACCATACGACCCCGATTGAACCACAACATCAGGTTCTCACTATACCCATCGCTCATTTTCATCATTTATATTTTACCAACTTTTTATCAATTTTATTTATATTTTTGAATTATAACAAAATCAATCACTCAATTTATTTTTTTTTGTAATATTTCACACAATTTTTAATTAAGAGTTTATATATTTAATAAGTTCACAAATTAAAAAATTATTAATTTAAGTTTAATTTTCAAATGATTGAAGTGCATAAACAATTTTAAACAGTCCTCTGCAAATTTAAAGTGTTGCACACAAGCGTAAATAATATATGGGGTAAAATCATAAACCCCCATCCCAATATTTGTTCAAAAATTGTTTTATGTAACAATTAACATAATATCTAATTTGATTTGGGAGGGATGGCTTAGCCCATTTAATTGCATCTATGATTGGCAAAGATCATTTAAACATTTTGTATCTGAGGGGGTCCCGAAAATTTGTGCGCGTGGCAAGTTCCTCTGTCATTTCTATTTAGTATACAGGGCCGTATTTAGGGGTTCCTTGGAGGGGCAATAGGTTCCCATAATTTATAGAAGCGAATTTGTAGCAAACCCTACAAAAATGTGTAGGTTAGGTTTAATATTTAATATTGTCAACATACAGTCGAGTTACAAATTGTACCGTAAAACGATTTTATGTTAGCTAAGATGTGCTGCTATAACTGATCGATTTTAATAAATTCTGAATTCGTCTTCATACTCCGTCTTACCCTACATAAAAAAAACTTAAAAGGGGCAGTAATGGGGTTTCAACTCTTTAACATACATTTTTTTTTTAATAATATTTTTATAAATTATTTTACTTTTGGGGTCAACTTGGCCTAGTTAGTAGAAACTTATGTTTTGGTGCATTGAATTCCGGTTTCGATCCCCAGGGTGACAACGAGAATATAATATTATGAGCAATCTGCAGTGGCGGCTCGTGGGTTGGATGATGGGACGATCGCACCCCCTACTAAAATTAATTAAAAGAAGAAAATTAATTGTACATTGTTAGTTCAACATTTTTATAAAAAATGCAAATTTTTAAATAGTAAAACAGTTATAATACATTTGTCGTGTGTGAACATTAAAGTTGTTTCTCTCAGTATAAGAGGATACGTATACACTCACGACCCACAACGTCGTCCCAATAATTTTCTGAGACTTATAAACGTGGCGCTGCAATGGTGTGTGTTTTTGGATACGGTTCAGCTGCGATTTTATGTGCGGGTTTTGGACGACTGACAGTGTCGTTCATACGGTAAAATATTAGTGTATTACTATATTGAGTAATTTATCTCAAGAATTAACTGCGTGTACGTTCGACGTTATCGGTTACTATAACAGTACTATTATTATTATTTTCATTTCTATTTTCTATTGCGACCTTTAAAATAATAATATATGTATTGTGTTTTATTTTATTATATATAATTTTACAATTATTTATACCTATGACTAGTGGTATTATATTTAAAGTCGCATCTCAACTACTAGTACTCACGAGCCGCCATTGGCATTCAGAATGGCCACGTTCTTTGACAACTAATAAAACTGTATAATTATAAAAAAAATGTAAACAATATATATTTGTTTTAAATATGAGAACATTCAATGAGCCAAATGCACAGTGGGAGAAAAATAAATAATAGTAGACTAAAAAATTATCATGCAATACAATTAAAGTTTTATATATTGTATATTATGTGTTAGGTACGATGTATAAATATCATTCATTGGATTTATAGATAAAATATTTATTATTTATAGTTATCAGACGATAATTGTGGTAAGNTAATAGTAGACTAAAAAATTATCATGCAATATAATTAAAGTTTTATATATTGTATATTATATTAAGGTACGATGTATAAATATCATTCATTGGATTTATAGTTATCAGGCGATAATTGTGCTTAGGATAAATGGGTTTATATCGCCTTCTACTGTGTATAGTGTATTTTTCGTTACAATTTTTGTACAATTAAATTAATATATGTATACATTTTCTTTATATTGTGAGATATATCAAAGAGTATTTGGTAAAGAATATTATAGCGTATAATTTACAGTGTTCAATAAGTAAAGAAAAATATTTCTATTGATCTCATTATTTGTGACAATTGACCCGTTTCCTTACTTTTTGAACACCTGTATATAAATACCAAACATATTTATTACTCTTACAATAATTAAAACAATCCTATTTTATTATGTATTATTCTTTATTTTATAAAATTTAATACATGTTTACTTATTATTAGTACAGATTATTCTCTATAATATTATAGTTTCATTGAAAATTTGATCTAGTTTCAGTATATTATATATTTGTTTGCACATATTTACACGATTTTTAATAAATAAATAAAAGATTGAAAAATTCAATATGGCACCTGATAAAATATTTCACCAAAATTCTATTTATTTTTTAAAAATGCGATGATCGATTCCTATAAAACTCATCGAATTTAAGCTAGTTATATGTAAGGGATTCATTTTTTGTAATGGAAAGGGATGTGAAAAAAACGTAAATTCCTTTGAGTAGTATCTAAATGGCGGGTTCTGGGGATCAAAGGATGCCGCCATGGTAATTAGTGTCATACGTCATCAAAAAGTAATAAATTAAGAGTGTTAATGGGTAATTAAATGGTTAATTAAGGTCAATCGTAATTGTTAAAGTTGTAAATCAAATGTGTTATTGTTAAAATTGCGATAATAATGTGGGTTGGCGGAGGGTAGGTGGTCAGCTGACTCGGCGTTACGTCGTTGTCGGTGTGACGTATGCAGCAACGCGTGCCCCTCAATCAGGAGCATCACAGGTGTTACGTAATATAATCGCCCTTAAGGTCATCACGTCACATACAATAATGTTAAAGACTCTGCCCCTGCCTACACCCTCCCCCCGGAGTTGTACGTCAAACGGTCGCGCGTTGTATTGTGTCATCAGAACCGCCGCCGTCGTCGTCGTCGACGGGGTATAAGTTTGATAAACGATGGAAAGCATGACATAGAATACTCAGTCATTTTGAACAAACCCCTAGTACTTTAATTAGCTTTAATTATGCATGCAAAACTAACAAAATCACAGTATACATTAATTAGAATACAAGTTAAAAACAAAAATGTTAATTTATATAAGAGTGTGTGTAAGAAAAGCGATATATCGTTGTTATCACAAAATAACTAAATAAGTATTTCTGAAACTTGCGCAAAAGTTAAATTTTAAACTTTACTCGATCAAGCCGCGTTTCGAATTATATTTTTTATTATATATTTGATTTAATCAGTGAATCAAATTTATTACATTTTGATAAACAATATTTAACACTTATAAATAAATGGGTGTTTGACGGAAATCTAGTATGTCTCAGTACAAACAAAAATGTCTTCTATTGATACTTTAGATATTACAGATAGTATCAATATTTTCATATACTCAGAGTATAGGATAACATTGAAATTAAAAGAAGTGTATTTGGAAAAATTCTAAATCGTCGTCCATTAAATATCGTCAACTTCTAAAAATGCAATTAAAAAAAGAAATCACAAAAAAATATTTTAAAGATATATATAAGATATAAAGTTAGAATACACAATAGTTACTAAAAATAATATAATATTTAATATTAAGTGTGATAGATAGTAAAACATGTAATGCATATGTGTGAAAATTCATCTAGTCAGATTTGTAATGTTTGTCTTTTTCATGGTACACGTTATCGATATTTTTAATAACTGTAAAAAATGTTATAATAAATTAAGGAAAAATATCCACTGCGCCGAATGACGACTTGTCAGTTAAATAAAAATATGCGGGCATGCATTATTTTAAACACTATTTAAACCATTTTGACCTGACCATCGTGGTCAGTCGACTCCAGTACGTTATCAAGATTTATTGTCAAAATGTCAGTCTCAGTACTCGGTTGTCGCTGCCGACTTTCAACCTTAAGACAAGAGGTTGATTGTTCATTTTTAATGCCTTCATTTACCTTGTTTCGTCTCCTGATTAACTCAAGTACTCGTGTCTTGTACTTCGTCTGCATCTTATACCTTGATCCTCCTAAACTTCCTATGTCAACAGCTCTTCGACACTCTCGATAGAACCGAAGTGGCAGTCGAGCATACTATGGCTACCTACTATACACTCATTAGTTTATGTCTCTTCTTATGTCTTACGGCACCTTGTTTCTCCTAAAAAATGAATGATAATGGCGTTGTATGGAAACGACCTACGAATTCAGAAACATTCAACAATGGGTTATCCATATTACACGTATTCAAATATCTGTTACATGTAATCCAACCATTTGGATATTGAAAAGTGGCAACAAGAGATGTATATAAAATTAAGTTGTACTTGTATAAATTAAGAACAAATGGGGTTTATGGTAAATGTTCTACGACCAGGGCCAAGTGGTACATCTAACGATTGTAATACTGCGCATCGATTTCTTGCTAATCCTTCTTTGTGGTCAATAATTATCAGTGAAAATGAAGATTTAATAAGATGTTTTGGTGTAGTATAACAAACGATATCTGCAGATTATGAAATTAATTTAAAATTGTATTCTATTAGCGCGCCTACGAATATAACACTAAATTTTTCGACACAATATTGAATTCAAAATTAAATAATAGAATAATGATTAAGTTGGAAGGTTATGTAACTCAAAAAACTCTATGATACAATATTTTGTTAAGTGAGCTGGAAATTTACCCCGTCATGGTGTACTATTACTTTTTTAATTATTATCATTTATCTATCTTTTAAATTATAATAATCAACGTCTTAAAAACAGATCAATTATATTAATATATGTCTGTTTAGTGGTGACGATTAATTCTACTACTTTTTCTTTAGGAAAGTGAAAGTAAAAATGAAGAGCAGTTTTCCTCCAGTTTTATTTTGGTATAGATACAATGTNTTTTCCTCCAGTTTTATTTTGGCATAGATACAATGTCAGTCGTAGACCGTTTCCGAGTTTGATTTCTCCGCTTTTACACTCGGTTTGCTGTAAGTAAAAATTAATTCTATAAAATTTTTGACGGCTTAAGTTTTTTTTAACTTTATACGTTGGATCTCACGAAATTCAATTTTTTTTTTTGTTAAATTGAGATTTTTATCACTTAAACTGTTTCATACATAAAATACATATACCAATATTAGTTTTAAGTTATTATTAATGATATTTTAACATTAAGATTTTAGAAACAACAAGATAATTTATTTTTCAGATGAAAATGAATCTATATTGGTACATGTTTATAGTAACAGTTATAATGCTTCTTCATGCGGATGCAAAAAAACCTAAAAAAACAAGAAACATAAAAATGGACAAACGATCTCAAAGAACTATTGTCCCTTACATTGATTTTGGTGCTCATACAGGATCGCATGGATCATACGGATGGTACGCTGATTTTCCAGCCCATATAAAATAATGCAATCGTTCAAATGTCTTTTTTTACAATTGTTATAATTCTTTTAATAAAAATTTATAATTTCATCAAAATTTGCTTTTTAAAAATAAATATTCATTGTTGAGGAGTGATTCCTTTTAATTATAATATTAATAGTAAATAATAAATCCTTCAGTTATTTTGATTTGTAATTTTTTAATAAGGTTTAGTATTTACAGGGAAAAAAATGGTCAAGAGGTCTAAGGGAGTTAAACTGTCCAGGCCCTTTTAAATTAAGTAATTAGTGAGATCTATGATTTTTTTTAGAATTAAAGGAACAGCACTTGTATTACTTGGGCTGCTTTCCAGGAATACATTTCCTCTCAATCCACACCTAACATTACATACAATTTTATTTAGTCTTACTGTATTATATCATATATGTGTTATAATAAAAATAAATGTGTTTATATACTAGTTATAAAATAAGTTTCAGTCTGATTTACTTTCAGGTATAGATAGAAATTTGGTGAATTTTTTAGGGCGGCTAGAATAATAATTTAAGGGCACCTTACATATATTAAAAATAAATTAAAATTTTGAAGGACAACATTTTATACTACCTGAGACATGAGGTCATGAACCATCTGATAAAAAAGGTAAATATTAGAGTGGTTGTTCAGAGTTAAAAAGTTATATTGTTTTGAATTAGGTAGGTATGGAAACCGGTCTCCAGAAATATTCGAATACATGATAAAATTTATAAAACAAAATTTTGTAATAACCAAATAACTTTGAAGTTCCTTGAGTGTTAAAATGGATATTAGTGAAGAGAAAATTTTGCAGTGACGTTAACGATAATCATATTTTTTTCCATTGATATAATTATTTTATCGTAATCTTAGAAGATCTTTATTATTAAAAAAAAACTGAGATTAAGATAAAATATTCGAATGCAAAATTGTTTGCAGTAGAGTGATAACAGTTATAAAACAGCATGTTATAATACTGATAGGATTTTTAAATTTAATAAATATTTTTTTATTACAACTTTTATTTAACTTTTTCATCAATTAATTATGACTTTATTATTGAAAACTTCATTAATCCTTAAAAATAGAGCAACTTCACTAGTTTCATGTTTTAATGTGTATACGAGGTGCTTAAGTGATAATACAGTACTATCTGAAAATAACACTAGTACTTTGGCAACTACAACTTCTCTAGTAATAATAAATGATATTTAGTAAGAACATTTTCTAATAGTTTTATTTTATTTGCTACAGCCTGTAGGAGAACTAGATAAACTGTATAAAGTTATTGAATTTGAATGTCGTGGTAATGATCCAGCAGTGTTGCGGAGTTATACTCAATTTACTTCAATGACAGCAAATGAATTAGGTATTGAAGTAGGAAAATGGTTAGTAAAAAGATAAAAATAAAGTTCTCTAAAATATTTTTTTGTGTATTCAATAAAAAATTAAAAAAGAAAAATAGTTATTTAATAGTGTATAAATGCAACATCTATCTTCTATTCTTGTAAGATAGTCTCAATCTGTGAAAAATATTTATATTATTAATACTCAGTAACTGACAAATTATTAAGTCACCTGAATAGAAGGGAAATTTCTATATGGTAATGTGCCTTACTTTTTTATTTTTTGCGCATTGATTTCAAAATTTCTTAAATGTATTATTATTGTTCTATGTCACACTAATTTTTTATAACAAATAACTTTTCAATCAGTATTGCATAGT
>NW_026099853.1:0-16612 GCF_025091365.1 Daktulosphaira vitifoliae | reverse complement strand
TTTGAGATAATCATTAATTGTGTCCGAAGTGTACCAAGATTTAGGGGACTTAAACGAAGGCGCGTTATACTGATCTAGTGTGTTTGTGTTCTGATCATTCGTCACTTCTACAAGAGTAAACATATTTCAAAACTTCTCATAAATTACTTAAGCTAGCTAAATGGTTTAATATGAGTTAAACTTTTCCTAGGTTTTGGAATATAAGATTAAAGACAGTTAAACATAATATGTGTTATGGNGTTTTGAAATATAAGATTAAACATAGTTAAACAAAATATGTGTTATGGATGTTTCTATGTGAAATAAATATTAATGAAATCAATAAAATAAAATAATTTTATTTTACCTATTTCTTTCTTTGGTATTTCATCAATTTTGACAACGGACACGGCAGGTAACACGTCATTCATATTTGAAGGCGAAACTTCAGAACTAACTTTAGACTCTAAAAAATTAATATATAAAAATAGTGCTTAAATGTTACAATAAACTAATGAAAGGTCAAATTTTTAAAATAGAATTATTTTCTACTTTTTATGATTTTCTCATCTTTTTCGGATGATTTTCTCTTTAAATTTGGGCTTTCAGAAGATGAGAACTCTTGTAGTTGCTCTTTTGCTCCACATTTTGTGGGTTCTAAATGAGTTATTTTTTCTTCTGGAGTTTCTTTTACTTTATCAGTAGACACTTCTGGTAATGTAACGTCATTTGACGTTGTCGCATGTAAAATTTCAGAACTAATTTTTGCCTCTAAAAGTATTTATGTTTTAAAATATAAGAAATTAATTTCAATAAACATAATATGCCAGTTAATGTTTATAAAAAAAATTATTGTGTACTTTTTATGATTTTCTCATCTTTATCGGATGACTTTCTTTTTAAATGTGAACTTTCAGAAGAGGATATCTCTAGAAGTTGCTCTTTTACTTCATATTTTGCGGGTTCTAAATGAATTATTTTCTCTACTAGTGTTTCTTTTACTTTATCAGTAGACACTTCAGGTATTGTAACGTCATTTGAAGGTTCATTATTAGCTTCTAATTCTTTAAGTATTAAGAGTTTAAAGTATAAAACAATTGTTTCAATAATCGAAATGTAGTTTAAAATTTTTTATGTACTTTTAATGACTTCATCATGTTCTTCGGATAAGTTATTATCTATATTAGGGCCACCATTATCATTGGAGGATACTTCTATGGGTTGCTTTTTTTCATCGCTTTTGTTGCGATGCAAATGATTCTTATGAAAACTCTTAATGAATCATTAGAACATATTAAATTATAGGATAAATTTTAGTTAATTTATTTAAAAAATCTACTATAAGTCAAAAGAAATGTTTAGGCTACATATATATTCTATTAAATATAAAAAAATGCAGAATACAATTTACTTTTCCTAATAAATATGCTGGTATTTTTGGTGCTTTGTCATTTACAATTGGTATATAACTTTTTTTGGCTGGAACTGATAGTTTCTCTCCATATTTTCCAGATTTTTGATTCCTAACAAGTGTTCCTATATCTCCTCGCTGTATCAATTTCTAGGCGTAACCAATGTCAAATTAAAATGAATAATTGTAATATAATTAATATGTTATTATTATCTTCCATAAAAAGTCTCTTTTCTTTTAAAATCTTATTGTAAATCAAAATGATTAAGATATTAAAATTGAAATTAATTAACATCTTTTACTAATATCTCTAAAAATAATACATTTATACAGCTGCTCTAAATAATAACAAATATTATTACAAATATTATAATTATTTCTACTACTTTGTGAGGGTCGATATATCTATACAATTTCAATTACCACTTTTTCTGCAATAATTTCATCGCTTTCAAGCTGTTTACGATACGTACGTTTTTTTGATTTATCTGTATTTGTATCAGTGGTTATATTTACACTAGAATTTGCTGTAAAGAGAATATTATTTTAAAAGTTATTAATTAAATAGTTAATTTTGAAAATGTTTACGGTGAAAAAATGCATTAGCGTAGATATTATATGTAATCTAATGTTTATAATTTACTGAATATTGAATACTATTAAAAATTTTTTTAACTACAATAAAAAAATAATCATTATTTACAAAAAGAGAATAATCTTTTTTAATTTCTTGTTATATTTTATATCTAATCGTTTTCACGTCTCTTGATAATTAGTTTAATTTATCTTAATAGTGTCTACAGTTATTAATTTCACCTTTAGACTGTCTTGATGTTTGGGGATCTTCTGGACTATCAACGACTAAATTAGAACTCATGAAACGACGATTCCAGAATTCTTCAATTCTGCGTTTCACAACATTCATATTTGTTTCATAAATATGACTATCCGTATTGTTTTCGCTTGCCATATTAATAATTAGTTAAATAACTCTGAATACTTACACGAGATTATAGCTTATTTTGACGAGCAAACACGAAGTGATCCCAATGTCAACATAGACAACGTTTATATATGATAAAGTCATGATTGTCATGGAGAGTTAATTCGTTGAATTCTTTTTTTATGAGCCACTTAAATATTTGAAATTAAAAATAATTGTTAATCAAAATCGGTCCAGCGAGAGATGAGATTCAGTTCCATCATTAGCTTCATTTTGATTTTTTAACTTAGCTACTTAAGTATGACATTTTGTCATATTAAAACTGATAATATTTATTGTATTTTAAGAAAAATGATTACATTTGATTTTACCATTAGAAAAAAAAAATCAATTTTTCATTCTATACTAACGTTTTAACTATATTAAAATTATTTACAAGTTTGGATCAAAGTTAAAAAAGAACAATAGTTTTTTTTGTCCTACTCTGACAGACAAATTGTACTTTTCATTAACATATTGTATTGAACTGAATTTGTAGAAATGTTAATAATAGGTGCATTGTCTTCCTTGCCCAAAGAAGGAAAAATGCCAAGATTTGATAGTTATTTTAGGATTACAAAATTCCATTAATTCTGACTAAAATGGTTTAGTATTAATTATGATCTATTGTATGTAAATTATCATTATGCCAGTTTTATTTAAGTCTTCTAGTATTTAGGCATTGACTCTAAAAAATGTTTACAGTTTATAAGAAATAATTGAAAAATTATTGAAATTAAGGCATTCATGTAGCTAAATTGCATAGCTGACACGCCGTTTCATATCACGATAATAAACAATGGGTTTAATTAAATGGGTATTAAAAAGTTTATTTACAAAAATTTTAATTAACATACTTTTAATTTATATTGATATTAATATTTAAATAAATTCAGAGTTTTATAAGTTTTTTATTTACAATTATCATTTTTGAAGTGATCTTACCAATTAAGATGATTTTTTAAATTAATTTTAATATTCGATTTCAATTTTTAATTTTTTCTTTAACATATGTAATTACTTTAAAATATTATAATTATAATATGTTTAAGTGCATATTATAACTTATAAACATAATTATTCTCATGATGATAGAATTTGGTTGGAGTGAGACATAGTTCAACACCTGTAAATGCAGATAATGAAAATAGTTATGATGTGTATGATAATAAAATTTCACTAATATTTTATATTCAATATAATATTTCAGTTTTTTTATTTATTCAAAATAAACAAAATTTAATACTATATTATTACAATTTGTTTATTATTAACATTATATCACAAAAAAGCTTTATAGGTAACCCAACCAAACTCTTTGATGAATTCATTAATAAAAATTTTACTTACACATTTATACATAATTAGTTGAGAAATTAAGATTTTAGGGTAGTAAAGAATTTTAATATTTATTGGCAGATCATATTTCTATAATACTCATCTGTAATTTCATAGTTAATTTTGAAAAAAATTGAAATAGGAGTCATCTAATTAATAAAAGTTGTTCGGTCATTTTTTTAATACCCAATTTTTAATTTTATAACTTTTGTAATAATTTCAAAAACGGCTAAACTAAAATATTTTGTGAATTAAAATGAGTTGATTTATATAAGATTATAAAACTTGAATAATTTAGGCTATTAACAAATGTTTCAATATTTGAGGTTGCAATTAAATTTATAAAATAACTTGCATATATAGGTAAAGAAATACTATTTAACTTTTCATTATTTTATTTTAAAACTAACACCCCACCATATTGGGAAGGCTAGAAACTACCTTGCCACTGTGTAAAAGCTTTAACTAACTATGTATTATTTAGTCATTCACTGCGCACGTTNTCACTGCGCACGTTAATTACCTCA
Organism: Daktulosphaira vitifoliae; assembly: GCF_025091365.1. Classification (NCBI taxonomy): domain Eukaryota; kingdom Metazoa; phylum Arthropoda; class Insecta; order Hemiptera; family Phylloxeridae; genus Daktulosphaira; species Daktulosphaira vitifoliae. The sequence goes on along the minus strand of NW_026099853.1, from coordinate 12,375 downwards.
TTTATACCACACTTTTATACCAACACTCAATATAACTAAATGACATAAGTTATAACTAATAATTATTAAATCAAATTTAAAACTAACCTTAGGTTAGGTATAAAGAAATAATGTTACTTTTATTTGTTACATTCAAATTGATATTCAATTTAAAAAATTTCTAGAAATATTTAATTAATTTTAAGTAGATTATCAAATAATTATTACCCATTTTAGTTTTTAAATTTATGTTACAGTAAATTTATTTAATTTTAGTTTTCAATGACTGCTTTCATTTCCACAATAGGATATTATTTTAAATTCTAATCCAATACAAAAGTAATTCACACCTGAATTAAGTTTAATTTTCATCATAATATACAAAAATAAAAGTAGAAGAAAATAAATATTGTAAAAGCATAGAACTCTACATAATTTTTCTGCGCTTTTCCAGTTGTAAAGTAAATGTATTTATCACATTATTAAAGTTAATTTTTTGTTCTATATTGTGCTCAATGCTCAATATATTCAAATTTGATACGTTCTTGCTCAAAGTCATTTTTGTCTCCAAACTGTTCACACGATTCATTTGCACTACATTTTATTTTTAAAAAATGTTCCTCATTACAGAAAGATGAAATATCTAATAAAAAATGTTGAAACCATATCATGTGCAGTTATTAAATACATTTTAGAATTTTGTAAATAATTTGATAAAATATTAGCTTTTCCAAGTATATTGTTCAATAAAACTAATGAAAACTAAATTTAAAATTCACCATTTGAAAAAGGAATCCTTGTGCTTTTGAAATAATTTTTAATTTTATATTGAGAAGTTCTCTATCAGCAATTCACTGTAATGAGAGAATTTAATGAGTACAATTTCTAACAAGTTTATGTACACCGAGTCTATTACACGTTTATGACTTCCCCATCTTATCTCTGAAATTACTTTAGTGTTAATACTAGGCAATCAATTTTCTTATGTTCTTCTTCAAATGTTTTTAGTCATGGTAAACATTGTTCAATTTAAATGCGGGGGTATTTTAAATAGAGTGATTAATGCCCGTATTTTTAAAAAAATTAGTTCTCTCGTGTTATAATTCAAAAATAAAAGGCAAAAATGTTGGTAAAATATAAATAATGAAAATGAAAGATGGGAGATGGGTATTTGGGTTTAGTGAGAACCTGATGTTGTGGTTCTATCGGGGTCGTATGGTTCTAGGGTTTAGAACAATAAAGACAAGTAGATATGAAGAAATAAAAGTATGTCCTCTTTATTGAGGAATATGAGCTAATGAACTTGTAAACACCTTTAATAGGACACTGAGGTAACGGGGCGGTAATCCGACCCTCAAATACCCAGTCGAAGTGTCTATTAATATAATCAAATACACATTAGGTTTTTAAACTCTTTTTAGGCACGGGGCGGTAATCCAAGACCCTGTAATGTGTATATGTAGTAGGTGTGAACAAACTAGCAAAATAACTCTTGATGTTAAAAGGAGATTATAGATCTATTGTTTTATCGTTCTGTAATAAATATTTAGCACTTATAATTTTATTTTATTTGTATTTTTATAATGATGGTTTTTTTTAATAAACCGCATTATAATGAGAGATGATAGATATAAAAACACCAATACCTGTATGAAATATTAACGCAAATTAGTAGAACAATAGATTGCGCATAGATCTCTCTAAATTAATTAACTAGCCAATGAGAAGCATTGTGCAATTAAAATAATTCTCCCCCTCATAAAACAGGCCTATAAAAGAGCAATTTCTAGCTCATTCGTCACCTCATTTTTAATCTAAAAAAAATCTGGTCATTAAGCGTTTTATGCACCAGATTGTTTCACGTTTGTGCTCTTTCTTACTTAAAATTTTTTTTTAACTTGGTGTTTATTATCTAAATCTCTCATTAGTAATGTCATTTTAAAAAAATAACTTAACCTTTTTATCTTTTTATTTTTAGTTTTGAATATTTATAAAATATTAAAACAAATTAAATTTTTATTTTGTATTTTATGAGTTGTGTCAATTAAGAATTTTTTTGATTCTTTAATTGGATTGTCTATTCAATAAGTGCATTTCGAAAATCTACCTTAGCACATCAAGTGGCTAAAACTGTTGGTAAAACAATGGTTTATGGCGTGTCACTAAGGAGATCGTAGAGTGTATCTTAAATTTGAATAGATAAGTGTTTGATTGATTGCATAAGGTGCTGATAGTTTGTTGAAATCATTACCCTAGCACATCAAGTGGTTAAAACTGTTGGTAAAACAATAGTTTATGACGTGTCACTAGGGATTGATTCTCATATTCTGTCACGCTCTTTTCGGCAAGTAGTTTTAGACTCTGTAAGGTCCGTGCATCGACGAGTATATCTCCGATGGTGTAGCCAGCCTGTCTCTAACTCTGTCGACTCTCATATCAAACACACAATTCTATAAAATACTGATAGTTTATTGAAGTCATTACCCTAGCACATCAAGTGGTTAAAACTATTCGTAAAACAATAGTTTATGACGTGTCACTAGGGATTGGTTCTCATAAGCTATCTGGTTATATAATTTTTTTTATTTTAAAATATAAAGTAACACATATACTCAGACACCAAGTATAAAAAGGAACTACAGTGAAGTAATATTTCAAGTTTAATAATTTGCATAATTTTACAAAAATTAATAAGTAGATAAAAGTCAGTGCTCTCTTTTATTTATATTCTTTTTACAACAAACGATCAAACTAGCCGGACACAAGGTAAGAAATTATATTTCTAAGCATGTCATAAAATTAAGGATAGACTTAAGATAAATCAAGAATAACTTTTATCGAGGGAATAATAGAATTGTTAAAGGTGGATAATTTGAAAAGTTATGAATAACTACTTTCTCATCATTTTGATCGTAATAGTACGTGTTCAACGTAAATGTTTTAACTTGTATTATAAATCTATTTAAAGAAAATAATTCAGCCATTAAGGCTTGGCGCCCAACAATTGGACAGTAGCATTTTACGTGAACACACACTGTTTCCCATTCATATAGCATGACCAATAAATATTAAGAGTCGTAAAATCCTCCTCCGTAATCATTGCATATTTCATTGTAGAATTAATATGACTCAGGTGTGCGTCATCCGAATAATTTTCCTTCAATTTACTTTTTACGACAAACCACGTGTGGTGGTAGTATCTTAATAAAGAGTTCATGGATATATACAGAGTGATGNAATAAGTAAATTAAAATCAGTGTTCTTATCATATTCTTTTTACAACAAATGACCAAGCTAGCTGGACACAAGGTAAGAGATTATATTTCTTAGCATGTCATAAAAATTAAGGATAGACTTAAGATAAATCAAGAATAACTTTTACCGAGGGAATAATAGTTAAAAACTTAAAGAGGGATATTATTAATAACTACTTTCTCACCATTCTGATCGTAATAGTACGTGTTCAACGTAAATATTTTAATTTGTATTATACATCTATATAAAGAAAATAATTCAGCCATTAAGGCTTGGCGCCCAACAATTGGACAGTAGAATTTTACGTGAACACACACTGTTTCCCATTCATATAGCATGACCAATAAATATTAAGAGTCGTAAAATCCTCCTCCATCAAGTATCTTAATAAAGAGTTCATGGATATATATATTGTATGCTTTATTTTCACCTTGTAGCTAAACGTACTTCAACAATCCGTTAACCATAACAATTATATATAACATCTATATTCTATTATTATTCCTCTTTCTTAATTATAAAAAAATATAAATATCACACATATGACCTGTTGCGTAGAGTGTGGCACTCGTGTATGACCGGTTCGAACGTGTTAATGATTGGTCCGATCATCGTTACTTCCTCAGCGAGCGACACATCCTCTTTGGTACGTAAACAGTACACTCGTTCTCGCGACTACGATCTAATAGTCGTTCCTCAACAATTAAGTAGTGCGTTATCTTCTCTCGTATTCACAGCAAACGCCTCCGCGTGTTTGTGCTATTGATCGGCCATAGTTCGCCATATCTTTATTGTTTATGCTCATACGGTTGCGTCTTACATGTTTTGTACTGTATATCCGTGTAAAATAATCCTTCTCGCATATTACGAGTTAGTGTCATCGTTCACGTCGTCATCAACGCTCACATACAGTCCACACTCACCACCATTAATTACCATCTTAACTTATACAGCTAAGTGTTTAATTGTTTGTTTTATTTATTTTGTATATTATCTATTTTGTTCATGGCCGCTTTGTCGGTCAGTATAATATGTAAGTTACCCCCCCCCCTTCCCTTTACTTTTAAGAATTTCATTTGCAGAACTGTAATATAATTCGTAATTTATACAATCATAAGCAGGTGTACCTATTTATTATCCCCTCTGATTTCCGCATTTTGATTTCAACAAAATAAACAACACCATCGCACAGTAATAGGCCATTCCCCTTTATTATTAAGGGGCTGCTTGTTACATGACCAATTATTTTATTTCCTTCATCATCCTTCATTATAATAATCTCTCTTCATTCTTTTTATTATTATAATTAATATCTATATCTTTTTACCATTTTCTATGACAGTNAAATATTAGCTTTTCCAAGTATATTGTTTAATAAAACTAATAAAAACTAAAATTCAAATTCACCATTTGAAAAAGCAATTCTTGTTCTTCTGAAATAATATTTAATTTTGTATTGAGAAGTTCTTTATCAGCAATTCGCTGTAATGAGTTAACAATTTCTGACAAGTTTGTGTACACCGAGTCTACTACACGTTTATGACTTCCCCATCTTATCTCTGAAATTACTTTAGTGTTAATACTAGGCAATCAATTTTCTTTTGTTCTTCTTCAAATATTTTTAGTCATGGTAAACATTGTTCAATTTAAATGCGGGGGTGATTTAAATAGAGTGATTAATGCCCGTATTTTTAAAAAATTAGTTCTCTCGTGTTATAATTCAAAAATAAAAGGCAAAAATGTTGGTAAAATATAAATAATGAAAATGAAAGATGGGTTATGGGTATTTGGATTTAGTGAGAACCTTATATTGTGGTTCTATCGGGGTCGTATAGTTCGAGGGTTTAGAACGATAAAGACAATTAGATATAAAGAAATAAAAGTATGTCCTCTTTATTGAGGAATATGAGCTAATGAACTTGTAAACACCATTAATAGGACACTGAGGTAACGGGGCGGTAATCCGACCCTCAAATACCCAGTCGAAGTGTCTATTAATATAATCAAATACACATTAGGTTTTTAAACTCTTTTTAGGCACGGGGCGGTAATCCGACCCTCGAGACCCTGTAATGTGTTTATGTAGTAGGTGTGAACAAACTAGCAAAATAACTCTTGATGTTAAAAGGAGATTATAGATCTATTGCTTTATCGTTCTTTACTCAGATTATTAACTTTAAATAAATGGGATAATATAAATTGACTTACCTTCGTATTCTGTAATGTCCAAGAAGATAAATGAAGTATTTACCAGAAATGCCAATTTTTACTCAATATTACTTATTTATGGTAATAATGTCTTTATAGACTAAAATAAGTTTTAAACACAAATAAAGTATACAAAATAAAATAACTCAAACTGCAGCACGGGGCCGTGATCAAAATGTAAGAGCAATAGTAGTCCGTAAAAACGAACTAGTTAGCTGGAGCTGTGGCTCTCTGGCCTTAGCCGTAGTCGTGGCTCTCTCTCTTTTCAATGGATATCAGTGCTTTTTATAGTACTGAAGAGGTACCCCCATATCCAGGGATATTGCCGTTTGTGTTATTCATGATTATATTTTATTGTTTTAAAGTATACATTACATGATAATTATATTGATAGCATAGTTAACAATAGATGAGTTGACATATATGTAAATAATAAGAAATTGTGTTGAACATTGTATTTGTTATGACAGATAAATTATTTGTTTGTTTACAAGTTATTTAAAATACAGATTATACTTTTTTCATTGATAATTGTGAGATGCGTAATGCAAAGTATTAAGCATATCACGACACTCGCGTTTAAATACCTTTTTAGACTTCATTTTATATGTTTACCAAAATAAATATTTTATTTAAAAAAAATATATGTTAAGCCTGGTTCCAATTATTTGTCTAATTTTCGCACATAAGGCGAATACTGAATATTCGTCTACCAGCATAAGTAGTCAAATATAACTTTATTGTATATCATTGTCAAAGGAATTTACCATTTCAAAATATCAGTATCTATACGCTATAAAATATTAATCGTATATAATTTATATAATCTGTGATAGATGTAACATAGATAATGCTAATGTTAACATTCTTTGGCCTGTGCAATATATTGACTTTAATAATATCATGTACACTATTTCAACAAATTCTATATTTAGCTTTGAAATCTATCTGCTTGTTATCATTGTTAAATTGCACTTTTTCTACATGGAAAAATAAATCTGTATTGTAGCAGAACTGTTATTTTTTTTTACTTTTATATTAATTTGTTGATTAAATAACGAATTCAAAATTATTTGTTATCTTTAATCCAAAAAATCCTGAAACAGCTGTGACTCTATGGCTTCAATCCTTCATTTTAATAGGTTGAATATTTTTGTGTATGACATAATTATTGTTCAAAAATTAACTTTAATTATTTGTTATTTATATTTATTAGTTATGTTGATCTAGAGGTCTTAAAAATGGAAAACAAAACATGATTCTCATTCTAGTACAAAAACTCATTTAACTTGTAAATAACTGTTAAAAAACTGACACTGTTCATACCCAGATAATAACTCAATCTAAACTAAAAGTTGCCGCTAATAGGGAATATATAGTCTAATTAACATAACAATTTATTGAGTATCCAAAGAATGGACTGACACAATAAAAATAATTCATCATTAAATCAACGTAGGGAACTAATTTAAGCAATCTTATCACCTAATAATAAGTAATTAAAACTAAGAAGATATAATTATTAATTTCTTAATAAATCATTTTTCTTGGAAAATTTCAACGAAACTTGTGTTTTATTTTCTATGCATCTACCAAAGTTTTCTGAAATATTCAACAAAGAAACAAATCACACTAGTCATCATATTCAAAATTAAATAATTGAAATATGTGCAAATAGAATAAGAGATTCAATTGTAGAAGACATTAGTTAATAGACTTTTAGTATAATGTTTGATGAAGTACGGTAAAAATNAGAGATTCAATTGTAGAAGATATTAGTAAACAGACTTTTAGTATAATGTTTGATGAAGTACGGTAATAAATTTAAAAATGAGCATTAATAAAAAAAATATACAATTAATAAACACTAATATTACTACAAAATTTTTGCTTTATTTTTAGATGTTATAAAGAAGAACAAATGTTTTATATTATTTTAAAACTTGTAAATTAAATACTAAAGCTCAAATAATTTCACAATCTTATGTTTATGCTAACATCATATCTGGAAATTTAATGGAGTCAATCAAAAATTAGAACTAAATTTTCAAAAGCGATTATACTCATTGTATGTTCACAGAATAAATCTTTTGGTTGCAGATATGAGAAAAAATATTAAAGTAAAAACCAATATTAATAAAATATATTTGTTTTATTAAAATATTAAACATTTTTAGGAAACTTTAAGTTTTTTTAACATGATTAAATGTGTATATGTTAATTTTTCTCTTCCCCAATGAATTGTTAATTAGTTGAATTGGAAAAAAACTTAGATATAAAAACAAAAACTGTAGGTTAATTACTAATTACTAATTACTAGATTGAATTGTAAATTTAAAAACTGTGAAGCCATTAAATAATGTTTCAAAAGTATTCGTATTGTACTTAAAAGAGAAATAGAAAATGAAGCTTATATAGATGTCAATAAAGAAAAATGTACAATTTATAGACTACTATTGTTTTTATNCAATGAAGCAAAATGTACAATTTATAGACTACTATTGTTTTTATCTAATTGATGTAAATTTTTTTATAATATAATTGGTAATTTCTATAATGGCTTACTTTTTTTCTTCCAAAAATGTTTTATGAAATGGATAAATTATCTCTCAAATTTACTTTAGCCATTCTATTTCTCATAAAAAACATTATTTTATAATATAATTACTGGTTAATTGTTAATGTAATAATAGTAAAGTATTCTTGATTATTCAAAGTTACAGTTGTCATAGAAACAAATGACTTTAAAAATACAGACATTTTCTTAGTAAATTTGAGTTATTTTATACTTTTTAGTAAAATTAATTATCTTTTTTCTCGTTTATACGGATTAATTAATTATATTATTATTGATTATTTTTATTAGTAAGTGATCAATGTTTGATGGAATGTACGTTAAGTCATTTATGTTGATACAATTTGTTTTAATAAAATTCAATACAATTTTCAATAGTTATAAAATGCAGTACAATACATATTGTTTGTTGTTTAACTTTCAAATTTATCTCTGTCGTAAGTACATTTATTAAAATATTTTGAAATATCTGAAATTTCAATAAATTACCAAAAATATAGATTTTTATCAAGGTAATTTTTACTTTTTATAATTAAACTTAATCCAGAAAAAAATTACTTTAAAAAACTATTACATTTTATTAATTTAAAATTGCATTGGTTAAATTGTTAAATAATTGCTGTTTATTTATCATGTATATTTTAACAACTGTTCATCAAAATGAAATTTTATTTTATTTGTTATATTCCCTAATTATATTATATACTTTATTTGCATATTAGTACCAATAGTTATGATTACTAACAATAATAATATGTAAAGAGGGTCAAGAATAATATAGAAATCTATTTTTAAATAGTAATGATTATATTGTATTATAAAATATTATTATTTTTTAATTAAAACAGTTGAAAATTATGTATATATTCATTGATGTACAATTCAATTTTTTTATTTTAGTATTTTTTGAATAAAAAAGTTTGGACTCTGCTAAATTATTAGTTTTAGTGATTAATTTTTTGTGATATTCAAAATCTGATATGTTCCCAATATTATAATATGAATTTTTTCATAATTTAATTTGTACTTTATGTAATGGCTTACTATTTTTCTTCCAAGAATGTTTTCTAAAATCGATAAATTTATCTCTCAGATTTAACGTTGGCCATATTATTTCTCTTTTTATTAGCTATTATTATTATTATTAGNATTTTTCTTCCAAGAATGTTTTGTAAAATCGATAAATTTATCTCTCAGATTTAACGTTGGCCATATTATTTCTCTTGGAAAAATATTGAGAGTCAACTTTTAGCTTTTATTAGGTACATATATTTCTTTAATAATCTATAGCTGAATATTTTTTCTGTATACTTTTAATAATAATAAATTTATCATTTTTTTTTTTTATTACAATAAACTAATTAATATATTCTTAACTTAATTGAATGTAATTCAGAAAAGTTGTAAGAAATATTATATCAAATGAAAGCTAGATTTAATAATTCAATTTGGCTGATAGAAATATCAAAGATGTTTTTTAATAATTTTATGTTTAAATCAAGAATTATTATCTATGTAATAATTTTTAAGTTCATCTCGAATACCTTGTATGTATGTCAATATTGTTTTTTTAAATGAGAACACCAATTTTTAATTAACTACTTGCTAGTATTCTTGTTTATTCAAAATTACAATTAACATAAAAACAAATGACTTTTAATACACATTGACACTTTATAGTAAATTTGAGTATTCAATGTTTCATGGAATGTACGTTAAATTTTAAACGGTGATGCAATTTGTATTGAAACGTATTGCAATAGTGCTTTATATCGCTGTTAAATATAAAACTAATCTGGTTAACAATTTCGTTGAAACTTTTCTATAGGCACATCTAGAATAAAATTTCAGTTGATGTTATTATTATTTTCTCACCCTAAAGAATATTTTTATACAAGAACACACATATATGCTACATTTTTTGTAAGGTTAATATCTAATAGCTACTAGTTGCACCTATACAACTGTATGTATTAAATTTTTGAGATATACTTCACTACAGTTTAAACTACATTAGACTTTTTTCCAACTTAAAAAATGTTGAATACATACATTATTATATACGAGATTTGATATCATAGATAAAAAAAGTGATTCACATTAATTGATTGAAAATATTATTTGACTATATGAAATTTAAACAAAAATGTTGGTTCTTTAATTATAGATACCTCTTTTTTTATCATAACCTTTATATACAAATATATATATATTATATTTTGTATATTGTATTATATATAGAGTTTTCAGTAAGTAAGCGAACGGCTTTATATTGTTCTCATTGTTGGAACAATTGGCTTGTTTCCTTATTTACTGAAAACTCTGTATATATACATATGAATTTGATTTTGAGAACTGCCTATAGAAAGTCGTATTGATATATGAAAGTTTGTTTTAATTTATATTATACTTTCAAAACAAACGATGACTTTAATCTTATAATATAGAAATAGCGGGCTGTACATAGTTTGATATATCGAGACAGTTATGTCACTAGTACGCGCTATAAATTTACAAATGAAAAAAAAAAACTGGCTGTACTATGCTAACATTTTCAGAAAGAAATGTCGCATGTACGAGTTTTAACATTTGTTATAAAAAAGTCATTTGTTATATGTATCTTAAATAAATTGATACATTCACAATTATTTTACAAGGCTATTGAATTGTGATAATTTTAGTGGTATCTTTAATCTAAGAACAGAATGTTTTTATTTTTATTTCACATAGTCAAATAATATTCATATTAAAAACTGCTTTTTTTTTTTTATTAAAAACATTAAATTTCTCGTACGTTATAATTTATGTTATCAATATTTTTTTGTGGGTAAAAATTCAAATGAGATATGATGAATTTAAAAATCTAGTACATTTAGATATATATGTGTTCTTATATAAAAATAAATTTTGGTGTGAAAAAGTTATAATAACAAATACCTAAGGTTCTACTTTAGTTTTAACTATGGAAAGATGCCGGGAAAATTGGAAACCCGTTTAGATTTAAATTTAACAGTGATTAAAATCACTATGTTAAGTCGTCTCATTAAGAATGTGCCCAAGATGTTCTGTATTCGTTTTGAAACTAGTTTTAGGACGAATTAAAACTCTTATTTAGTATGGATCATTAGTATAGTTAATAGAAATGTATCAATTATGACTTTTTCAATAGAAATTCTTAGTGTATGATGATAAATCATATGGTTGTTAATTAATAATACATCAACTGGCATTACAAAAAGCACATCTATTGATAAAGTCACAATTGACCATAAAAGCTGCGTATTTTTGAAAGTGACGTTGTAAAAAAAAAATTTATTTACTACTTAAATTTAGCAATTTCTCGTGTATTAAATATATATATATTAACTTTAAAAATTGAAATTTAAAAGTTTTATATCTAATAAACGTATAAAGTTAATTGTCGAGCTATAATATTTACATAATCAAAGTTATGAAAAAAAAAAATAAATGAATAAAGCTATGTTAAAAATTTAAGTTACATTTACTATTAAAGTTAAATGTTGAACATTTTATTTAATTCAAAATATGTATTTGAAAAAACAAGTTTGACATCTATACAAATTGTACGTGTTTACATTAAATATTAATATGTGAAATACAAGATATAATGATTATAGTGCTATCATTTTTGCCTAATTTATGTAATTGAATATAAAATTTTAATGAATTACTAAATTTCAATGCTGTTCGTTTGTAGTNTGAATTACTAAATTTTAATGCTGTTCGTTTGTAGTTGCTAATGATAATCTACAATATTTTAAGTAATGATTAATGTCGTAATATGCTCAATGCTTTGCATTACGCATCTTACATTTATTAATGAAAAATTTATAATCTGTATTATATATTACTTGTGAACAAACAAATAAATTATCTGTCATAACATGTACACTATTCAACACAATTTTTTATTATTTATATATATGTCAATTTATCAATTATTAAATATGCTATCAATATAATTATCATGTAATCTATACTTTAAAACAATAAAATATAATCATGAATAACTCAAACGGCAATATAATAATCATGCAATGTATAATTAAATATAATAAACTAAAAGGATCACTAAAAGCGCTGACAACAATATCCCTGGATTGGGGGTACAATCATTTTATTATAAAAAGCACTGAAATCCTTTCAGATTTCAGTGATAGAGAGAGAGAGGGAGAGAGTGACGAGAGTTCGCTTTCTCCTAATTCAAATAAGAATAAAAAAGAAACAATTATCAGTCACAGCCCTGTGTGGTTGTCGGCTGACTTTTCGCGTCTTATTTATATATGAAAAGAACTTATTTTAATTATTTATCTTGTGACGAAGTTTGAATTAAATAC
>NW_026099852.1:14479-16661 GCF_025091365.1 Daktulosphaira vitifoliae | reverse complement strand
GTCGATTTTAACACCTATGATAATGTAGACGAACTAGTCGATAAATTTTACTCTATTCTTTACGACGCGATTAATAATTTTATCGTCCGAAAACGAATCTATAAGAATCATTTCCCCACTTGGCTTTCAACTACTTTAAAGCTATTGATAAAAGAAAAAAAAATTGCCCATGTTACTTATAAAAAATATAATAATATATCTGATTACTTTCATTTCTCCCGCCTGAGAGCTAAGTGTAAAACACTCTCTAAATATGATTACAGTAATTATTTAAATAAAATTCAATCCTCAATTAAACAAAACCCAAAATATTTTTGGAAATTCATTAATGATCGTAAAAACAATAAGACTCTACCTAACCTACTAACTTTAGATTCAAAATCCGCCGATAATGGTACCGATATTGTAAATCTCTTCGCGAGCTACTTTTCAAACGCCTATTGTAATTCTCAACAGACTAATTATGCTTCTCTAAATAATAATTACGAATGCTTAAATTCTACATTAAATCTAAATCATCTTATCCTAACTGAAATTGATGTCTTTAATATGATCTCCTCCCTTAACCCCTATTCCAATACTGGTCCCGATGAAATTTCTGTATCCTTTTTATACAATTGTAGATTTATCCTAACACCAATTATAACAAAAATCTTCAATATTTCTCTTAATAAAGGTGTTTTTCCAACATTTTGGAAAACATCATTTGTTTCTCCTATTCTTAAAAATGGCGACCCTTCTTTAGTTCCTAACTATCGTCCTATATCTAAGATTTCTATCATTCCTAAGCTTTTTTCTCAATTAATTTCATCAAAAATATCAAAACTTTGTTCCTCTTTCCTTACAAATAAACAATATGGCTTTGTTCCTAATCGGTCGACCTGTCTTAATTTATTAATCACTAAAAATACAATCATTCAGTCATTCGAATCAAACGCACAAACAGATATTATATACACTGATTTTTCCAAAGCTTTTGATCGAATAAGTCATCAAATCCTAATAAAGAAATTACAAGCATTCGGTTTCTCTGGCTCTTTACTTCTTTGGTTCCAATCATTTCTTTCTAACCGACAACAAATTGTTAAACATCTTAATTTCCAATCTGCTCAATTTCACGTCCCTTCTGGAGTTCCCCAAGGAGACCACCTGTCCACTTTACTTTTTAATATATTTATAAACGACCTCCCTAATGCTATTAAAAACTCCGAAATTCTTCTCTTCGCTGACGATGCTAAATTATTAAAAATAATCAAAACAGAACAAGACGCAATTAATTTACAATCTGATATCGACAACCTAATAAACTGGTGCAATTTAAATAATTTATCTTTAAATACTAATAAATGCAAGTTTATGCAATTTTACCTTATAAAAAATCCAATCAACTTTCAATATTATGTATCTGATTCCAAATTAGAACTTGTTTCTCATTTTAAAGACCTTGGAATAATTTTCGATTCTAAATTAAATTTTTCTTTTCACTCAGAATTAATAAAAAATAAAGCTATGCGAATTTTAGGTTTCATTAAGCGTACTTGTGACTCTTTTTCAGATCCTATCCCTCTAAAATTACTTTATTGCACTTTAGTTCGTTCCAATCTAGAATACTGTCCTTCTGTCTGGTTAAATAACACACTTAAACAAAAAAAAATACTTGAATCTGTTCAAAATAATTTTTTACGATTTGTCTCTTTTAAATTTAATATTTTTAGGCACCCCCATAGTTCTTATGATGTTGTTTTAAACTATCTTAATCTTACTTCATTAAATGACCGTCGTTTACTTTTATTATCAAAATTTTTACATAAATTATTAACTGGTGATATTGATTGTCCAGAGCTGTTGTCTTTGATTAATTTTAAGATAAACAACCTTAATACTAGAAACCCTTTGCCATTTTACCCAATTTTCTCAAATAAAAATTATATTTTAAATTCTCCCCATAATATTTTAATGAACGCAGGTAATACTTATATATTCGATTTTGTTTAATCTTTATTGTCAATAATTTATCTTTAATTTGTAATTATTTCATTATGTATTTGTTTAAGTTAGATAATAGAAGTTAAGTTAATCTATATTTGACAACAAACAATGTAAACAATATTATGTATACAAATTCACGCAATGTAATAGGACACAGTCCGTATATATTTGTAAATAAATAAATAAATAAATA
>NW_026099852.1:6552-14294 GCF_025091365.1 Daktulosphaira vitifoliae | reverse complement strand
ATTAATAAAGAAATAACGGTGACGTCGGGGATTACTTCTTGCCTTTGAACTACGGTCAAATTTAATATAAAAAGCCAAAAATAAAGAGCATTCTAAGACAGATGCAATCAGATACTTACAGAGGCACTCACTACGCTCGACCATTCCACACTACGAAATATATGCAAGAAGTGATCCGCCGTCAACACAGTTATATTTGTTCACAAAATACAACATCTATTTATTTAAGAGTATAGCAGAAAATATCAAGGTAGGAATCTAATAATTTCACCAAAAATAAATAAGGTTTAAAATTAAATATTATGAGTACATAGATTAAGTAGGCATACAGGAAAATCAAGTGATTATCAATAATAATAAATATACCAAGTAAATTTAATTAATCGATAATGTTTGTACAGAGTTACTTGGCAGAGTTATATCGTTGATACGTGTCTATTTCAGGAGTTAGGTTGGAGGTTCATATGTATAGCCACCATACCACTCTGGGTAGACACACGAGGTGACTCAATCCCACCTATCATCGATAACCGTCAAAACTCGTGGCATTATTGATATTTAAGAATTGACAATTAATTATGATAAATTCCATATTAATAAAATAAAGATCACTTTATTTTTCTATCATCTTCTATCTTTCTTACAGACCCTCGTACTCATATCCCTAATAATAATATTATTAATACAATAAAGTAGTGGATCAAATAAGAATCAAAATCCCGTCATATTCTATTTAACTTATTTCTTTTGAGCAACTGTCAAAGTAGCTCCCTAAAATTAATAACCCCCCCTAATAATTATTTCATCATTATTAACACAATAAAAATATTAAACCATTTAAATAAATAATTTCTTCTTTTTTTTGATTCACTACATTATTTATAATAGTTAAATTTGGTAAGGTTTCAACTATTTTATAATTTTTTCGAATTCTATGAAGAGCTTTTGAGAACAAATAGTCCTCATTTATAATAGTTGTTCTACCAAAGTATTTTTTTTTCTAACTATTGTAAAAATAATCTAGTAACCAGTCCAATGATATTTAAACGTAATTACTTTAGATCAAAATCTGTCTGATTTGTATTAATTAATTAAATTGTATGGTAACACTTTTAATGTTATTAGTTGGTAGCTTACGATATTATAAATAAAACTAAAACACTATATTTTTGTTAATAATGTAGACTGTATTTTTATGATGTAAAAATTGCACAATTTACATACGAATAAAAACACCTTAGGTTCGGCAGATCTACCGTCCAAAGTAGAATCCAAAAATGCTGGAGGGATGCTTTAATTTTTAGCAGTGAAGAGTGGAAATATAGATATAGAAGATTTATTCGAATAATCAAAATTGTTAAAAAAAAAAAAGTGTAGTAGAAATTATATTATGTTATATTATATAAATTAAATTATGAAATGAAAAGAGTTTTATGATACGACCATGGTAATATAAGTCTTAGAAGCATGACAGACTATGATATAATAATTGCTATTTGTTTGTTTTTGGATTATTTAAAAGTTTAATTGATAAATTCTTTAATTTAAGCTTAAGAAACCATGTAATTAATTTATGACTACACGTGGAACTTAAGGACTTATTATATTAAAGGATACAAAGTGATAGAAATAAAAATTTAAGATGATATAAACATTACTATATTTGTCATTTCATATTTGTATATGTAAATACCTACTCAAATTGGTTACTGTTAATATTTTTTTCTCAACTTGTTTCTGTTATAGTATAATATTTAAAATTAAAAAAAACTATTTTGCAATTTGATGTTACTGGGGAACGCCCTAATTTTTTAGGAATTATATCCCCCCCTTCTAATTTCTTNATAATATTTAAAATTAAAAAAAACTATTTTGCAATTTGATGTTACTGGGGAACGCCCTAATTTTTTAGGAATTATATCCCCCCTTCTAGTTTCTCCTACTTTAACCACTGTATCAAACCAAAATATTGTTGTACCTATTACCTTGATCAATGCAACTAAAATATATGCAAATATATAATAGTATTTTTTAAAAATAAAATTTAACTTTATTATCATATTTAGAGCTTTACTTACTACCACCAACTTCATAAGTGAATAATGAATCCATTTCAAGATCATTCAAACCGTGCAACGCTCTAAAAATACAAATTAGGCCTTTAAATTTTTTGAAGACCATACCTCTATCTTTATATTTATTATCATGAAACATATTATTCACATAAGTACGTGCATCATCATTCAATGCTGAATTCTAAAATAAATAATTAAATTTAATATAGAAGATATATATAAATTTACAATTAATAATAATATGAATTTTCAGATAAAATAGTTTTAAACATTAATTAAAATCATTTTTACAAAAAACACATCGATGCAAATTTGTAGATAGTGTTAATTTTTATATGGAATTGTTGGATTATTTCAAAAGCAAATCAACTCTTATTTCCTTAAGCATATCTTGATGAAAACTTTTATGATTTATAGGTAAATTACATAAATAAAGAATTAGTATAGTAATTAAATTTAGTATGATATTCAATAATTTAATATTGTAATTTTATAGGAAAATATATAAAAAAAATACGAAAATAAAATATTTATAATTAACACTTAAATCTTATCTATTTTAATTTTTTTGTAAATGAGAAAGAGCATAAATAGGCCACTTACCTCCCACAAATTATATCTAGTCAGAGATATTAACCTTAAAAATTGAAAAAAATTCCCACATTCCCGTAAATGGAAGATATCACTCAAAGAATTACAATTTTAAAAATCGGTACCTTTCAACATTTTTTAACTTTTTTTCTTAAAACTGCCTTTACTTTTTAAAAAATGAACTTTAATTTGAAAAAAGAAATTTGACCTCTAGACATGTCTTTGTGGCGAATACTGACATTAAAGATAAAGAAAAATTACTATTTTTGAATAAAATTTGGAAAATTTAAACAATTGATAGCTTGTTGTACAAAAACTTATTTGAAAGTGTTAATAAGAAATAAGTGAACGTAGATTGAGGTATTGAGAAAGAGATGAAAAGGGGACGAATTTTGGTGAATCTTTTAATTTAAGTTTATTTATTTATAAAATAATAATGTTTTAGTTTTCTTATCAAAATTAATGTTAACAATCAATAAATGTTAATTAATTTTAATTAAAGCTGAGAAGGTATTGGTTTTACTATGATGTGTTTTTTTTTTTTTTTGTGTCTGTTACCACTTTTTCTCAGCTCTCACCTAACGGATTTCTTTCAACGATACGTCAAAAGATCACAAATTGTATCTAGTCGAAGACATTACCCTTCAAAATTGAAAAAATTTCCCTCGTTCTCCGTAAATGGGGGAAACCTCCAAAAAAATTACAAATTTAAAAATCGCTAATTTTCGAAATTTTTTCAATTTTTTTTACTTAAAAGTGCCATAACTTTTTCAAAAATGAACATATCAATATAAATCTTTTTTATATAGATGTGTAATATCATTATCTTTCGTTTGGTATATTTTTTTTATAAATTTAACCTTTTTCCTGCCCACAGGGGGGGATTTAAAATGACAACTTTTTCACAAAAAATTAACTTTTTCAACTTAACTTTTGAAAATGTTCCGGAAGGTCTGACACTTTTATATATATCTTAAATTAAAGCTAATGTAATATACTTTAATTTGAAAAAAAAAAATTTGACCTCTGGACTTGTCTTCGTGGTGAAAGTTGACATCAAAGTTAATAAAAAATTACGATTTTTGTAAAATAATTTTTTTTTATATTTTTAACTTAATAATGCTCTAACTTTTTCAAAAATGAACATATCAATATAATTTTTTTTTATATAGATGCTTGATGTCTTTACTTATCATTTGGTATATTTTTTTTGTAAATCTGACACTTAACCTGCCCACAGGGGGGGATTTAAAATGACAACTTTTTCACAAAAAATTAACTTTTTCAACTTAACTTTTGAAAATGTTCCGGAAGGTCTGACACTTTTATATATATCTTAAATTAAAGCTAATGTAATATACTTTAATTTGAAAAAAAAAAATTTGACCTCTGGACTTGTCTTCGTGGTGAAAGTTGACATCAAAGTTAATAAAAAATTACGATTTTTGTAAAATAATTTTTTTTTATATTTTTAACTTAATAATGCTCTAACTTTTTCAAAAATGAACATATCAATATAATTTTTTTTTATATAGATGCTTGATGTCTTTACTTATCATTTGGTATATTTTTTTTGTAAATCTGACACTTAACCTGCCCACAGGGGGGGATTTAAAATGACAACTTTTTCACAAAAAATTAACTTTTTCAACTTAACTTTTGAAAATGTTCCGGAAGGTCTGACACTTTTATATATATCTTAAATTAAAGCTAATGTAATATACTTTAATTTGAAAAAAAAAAATTTGACCTCTGGACTTGTCTTCACGGCGAAAATGGCTACCGAATGCTATTTTCGTGTGAAAATTCTCGATTTTATTATTTATATTATATTTAACTTTATAATGCTATAACTTATTGAAAAGTTTATGGATCCACACAATTTTTTTATGAGAAATAATATTTTTTAATAAACCCTTTTTCATTCGACATACTTTATCTTAATCGAGATATTAATAAGGAACCAGCAGATCAAGTAGCTTTTGGAATAAAACACCAATTTTTTTAAAATTAAACACTATCTAAAGATTTGCATCGAAGCGTTTATTTTTGATAGTGATTTTAATCACTGTCAGATATCATTATACTTGATCCAACTAATAACTCATTAATATAATGAGTGTCAAATATCATCTATACTTAAAATAATTTTTGTCTTTTTTAGCTTCGATGCGAAGGTGAGAAGGTATTGGTTTTACTATGTTTTTTTTTTTTTTTTTTTTGTGATGTGACCACTTTTTCTCAGCTCTCACCGAAACGATTTCTTTCAATGATACGTCAAAAGATCACAAATCGAATCTAGTCAAAGAAATTACCCTCAAAAATTGAAAAAATTTTCCTCGTTCCCCGTAAATGGGGGAAACCTCCAAAAAAAATACAAATTTAAAAATCGCTAATTTTCAAAATTTTTTAAATTTTTTTTAATAAAAACTGCCATAACTTTTTCAAAAATGAACAAATCAATATAAATTTTTCTTTTATAGATGCTTAATGTCTTTACCTATCATTTAGTTTATTTTTTTTATAAATTTGACCCTAGACCTGCCCCCAGGGGGGGATTTTAAATGACAACTTTTTCAACTTAAATGTTGAAAGTGTTCCGGAAATACTGACACTATTATATATATCTAAAATTAAAGCTAATGTAATGTACTTAATTATGGAAAAAAGAAATTTCGGACTTTATTTTATCTTCATGGTGAAAACAGACATCAACAACAAGACTTCCCTTGTAAGGTATTTTTTAATAAAATAAAAAACAAAACTAAGAATTTTTCACTATGAAGACAAACTAAAGTTTCAAACATTTTATAATAGATATTTAGCACTTATAATTTTATTTTATTTATATTTTTATAATAATTATTTTTTTTTAATGNATAATAGATATTTAGCACTTATAATTTTATTTTATTTATATTTTTATAATAATAATTTTTTTTAAAAAACCATATTATAATGGGAGATGATAGATATAAAAACACCAATACATAAATGAAATATTAACGCAAATTAGTAGAGCAATAGATTGCGCATAAATCTCTCTAAATTAATTAACTAGCCAATGAGAAGCATTGTGCAATTAAAATTATTCTCCCCCTCATAAAACAGGCCTATAAAAGAGCAATTTCTAGCTCATTCGTCACCTCAATTTTTTTCTAAAAAAAAAATCTGGTCATTAAGCGTTTTCTGCACCAGATTGTTTCGCGTTTGTGCTCTTTCTTACTTAAAATCTTTTTACACTTGGTGTTTATTATCTAAATCTCTCATAAGTAATGTCATTTAAAAAAAAACCAGCACAGAGGGGTCGCGGCACAGTGGTGACGTGGCATAGTTGGATCAAGTATAATGATATCTGACAGTGATTAAAATCACTATCAAAAAAAAAACGCTTCGATGCAATTTAAAAATCGCTAATTTTCAAAATTTTTATATTTTTTTAATTTTTTTACTAAAAACTGCCGTAACTTTTTCAATAATGAACATATCAATATAATTATATTTTTTCTATTAATATTTTTTAATAGATGCATGAAGTCATTACCTATCATTTGGTATATTTTTTTTACAATTTTAATCCTTTACTTGGTCACAGGAGGTAATTTAAAAAGACAACTTTTTCAAAAAAAATTAACTTTTTCAACTTAACTTTTGAAAATGTTCCGGAAGGTCTGACACTTTTATATATACCTTAAATTAAAGCTAAGGTAATGTACTTTATACTAAAAAAAATTGTCATAAAAAAAGAATGATAGAAATTATTATAATAAAAAGATGAAGAAGGAAATGAAATAATTGGCCATATTTTTTTATATCTAAGAAAGAGGAATAAAAATAGAATATAGATGTTATGGTTAACGGATTGTTGAAGTACGTTTAGCTACAAGGTGAAAATATAGCATACAATATATATATTCATGAACTCTTTATTAAGATACTACCACCACACGTGGTTTGTCGTAAAAAGTAAATTGAAGGAAAATTATATTAGGATGATTCACACCTGAGTCATATTAATTCTACAATGAAATGTGCAATGATTATGGAGGAGGATTTTACGACTCTTAATATTTATTGGTCATGCTATATGAATGGGAAACAGCGTGTGTTCATGTAAAATGCTACTGTCCAATTGTTGGGCGCCAAGCCTTAATGGCTGAATTATTTTCTTTATGTAATTGTATAATACAAGTTAAAACATCTACGTTGAACGCGCACTATTATGACCCGAATGGTGAGAAAGTAGTTATTAATAACTTTTCAAATTATCCACCTTTAACAATTCTATTATTCCCTCGATAAAAGTTATTCTTGATTTATCTTATGTTTATCCTTAATTTTTATGACATGCTTTGAAATATAATTTCTTACCTTGTGTCCAGCTAGCCTGATCGTTTGTTGTAAAAAGAATATAAATAAAAGAGAGCACTGACTTTTATCTACTTATTAATTTTTGTAAAATTATGCAAATTATTAAACTTGAAATATTACTTCACTGTAGTTCCTTTCTATACTTGGTGTCTGAGTATATGTGTTACTTTATATTTTAAAATAAAAATTTATATAACCAGATAGATTATGAGGGCCAATCCCTAGTGACACGTTATAAACTATTGTTTGACGAACAGTTTTAACCGCTAGATGTGCTAGGGTAATGACTTCAACAAACTATCAATATTTTATGAATTGTGTATTTGATATGAGAGTTGACAGAGTTAGAGACAGGCTGGCTACACCATCGGAGATTATACTCGTCGATGCACGGACCTTACAGAGTCAAAAACTTCTTGCCGAAAAGAACGTAATGGAATATGAGAATCAATCCCTAGTGACACGTCACAAACTATTGTTTTACCAATAATTTCAACCGCTAGATGTGCTAGGGTAATGATTTCAACAAACCATCAGTATCTTGTGCAATCAATCAAACACGTATCTATTTAAATTTAAGATACATTCTACGATCTCCTTAGTGACACGTCACAAACTATTGTATTACAACAGTTTCAACCGCTAGATGTGCTAAGGTAGATTTTCGAAATGCACTTATTAAATAGACACTCCAATTGAAGAATT
>NW_026099852.1:0-3989 GCF_025091365.1 Daktulosphaira vitifoliae | reverse complement strand
TTGAAAATTAGCGATTTTTAAATTTGTATTTTTTTTGGAGGTTTCCCCCATTTACGGGGAACGAGGAAAATTTTTTCAATTTTTGAGGGTAATTTCTTTGACTAGATTCGATTTGTGGTCATTTGACGTATTATTGAAAGAAATCGGTTCTGTGAGAGCTGAGAAAAAATGGTAACAGACACAAAAAAAAAAAAAAACACATCAGAAAAAAAGGGATTATTAAAAAATATTATTTCTCATAAAAAAATTGTGTTGATCCATACACTTTTCAATATGTCATATCATTATAAAGTTAAAAATGTAAAAAATAAAATCGAGAATTATCACACAATAATAGCATTCGGTAGCCATTTTCACCGTGAAGACAAAATAAAGTCTGTAAATTTTTTTTACATAATAAAGTACATTACATTAGCTTTAATTTAAGATATATATAAAAGTGTCAGACTTTCCGGATGAAAAGAAAAACACATCTTAGTAAAACCAATACCTTCTCAGCTTCGCATCGAAGCTAAAAAAGGTTTAATTCATTTAATTTTAATAACTTGAATAAATATCAAGGACCCAATCACTGTAGTTTCCCTTAGTGAGAAGAAATTTTTTTATTCATATTAAAATTATTTTACTAAGTGTTTTTTTTTTGAATCTGTCATTCATTTTTTTCAGTTCTCACTTGGCCAATATTTTTAAACGATACGTCAATTAATCACAAATAGTATCTAGTTAAAGATATTACCATCATAAGTTGAAAAAATGTTATCAAATAAAAAGTTGCTTAACCAGCTTTTTCTATAAATACAATTAAAATAATTCATTACTAATATTTTGAAACAATTTATTGCCGGCTTATTTTAACATGTTAATAGGTTTCAACAACAAAATTAAATAATTTTTCTTTGTAATTTATTAATTTTTTAACTGTATTTATGTGTGTTACTACCAGTCTATAATATTCCAAATTTTTTGGTAACATGTTGCTATATAAAGCATTTCTAAAAAAAATTGATTTTTACATTCACCTGGATTTAACGCTTAATTGAGTTGACTATTTTAACAATTTTTTGATCGGTTTTTTAGTTAAATAAAATCATTAAAATTAATTAAGTTCTGAATAATTCAATTGTATAATCTTTTTAACACTAAAAGTTACTTAGAAATGATTTCTATGATACTATAATTTCTATTAAAATTATTAAATATGATAAAAATACAAAAAAAATAGTGTTTCTTACAAAATATTGAACTTTTTACATAAACTTACAAAAATTTAAATTTGCTTTTAATTATTTTTTTTATATGTAAATAATTGCTTTTTATTAAATAGTAATAATCTCAAAAAGATGTGATAGAAAAAATATAATAGCAAATTTTAAATTGACGCAAAAAGGTTTAAAAAATTATATTCTGTCTCTGATGAAAATTCCTTTTAGACCAGTGTATTTATTCATAAGTAACAAAAATTTATTCATATGTAATACATATAAATGAAAAAACTACTAATTATCTATATTTGTCTCAACTATGCCACGTTCACACTATGCTGCGACGCCACTGTGCTACCGTTTTTTTTTATAAGAATAGTTAAGCCAAAAAGAAAAGAACTGAAATCAGTTTTGGAAAAATTCCCATTAAAATGAAAAGCGCCCCTATTTTGTTCCGCTAATATTTATTATTTTGACATGGTGGTTACCATAGTTTAAAATTACAGTATGAGCTACATTTTAAATATCGCATTACTAACTATATTCATGAAATTTTGATTCTTGAATAAAAAAAAATGGCAATTTATTACCTCCTCGTTCAAAGGTTGAAATTTGAAAAGAATTGCGTTTGAAAGACTTCTAGTTAGAGAAATCACGATGAAAATGTAGAAGTTCATTATTGGTTTGATAAATCAATGTTATCGAATAAAACTGATTAGTTAAAAAGTTAAAATGATAGATTAATTGAAATTCTATTTATTTTATAACAATACTATGTTGATTAATTGTTAATAAAACGTCATTTTTAAAGTAGAAATAAAAGCGTTAAATAAATTAATTTTTTTTTTAATGTATAATAATTTTTATTTAAAACTAAGTAAACATTTTATTTATTGATAAATGTGTGGAAACTAGTTTTATATAATTATTTTAGTGTCATCATTGTACTAAAAAGACTAGTAAATCTTGATTTCTTTTGATTCAGTTATCACTAAAAACTGAAATTTAAGTCTATAAATTAATAAGCCTTGACGTTTTGCAGTTGTTTTTTTTAAATTGCTGCTAAATTTCTTAATAAATAGTCATAATAAATTATCTATTTAACTAAAAATATAGCAATAAAAATAATTTTTGATTTTTAGTGATTTATGAAACCACATGTTTTTTGCATATTTGTTCAACTATTCTACTTAACTAAAAGTATAGAAGTAAATCATTTATTTTGATTTATTTTATTGGTCGTATTTCTTATTTACTTCTCTGTTGTATTAATAGTTATATGATTTGTAATGCAACTGACGATATGAGAAAATAGTCTCCTAGTATTCAAAACATTTTTTTACCCATTTACCTTAAATTAAAGCTTGTATAATATACAATATTAAGGAAAAATTACCTCTAGACTTGTTTTTGTATTTAAAACGAACATCAAAGTTAAATTCAAAAAAATTGTTCTACTTATAATTCAAAGAACATCAATAAAAATATAGTTAAGAAAATAAGAGTTGCTTTTGGAATAATCTACTAATTTCTTAAATTTCAACACTATCTACAAATTGCATGGAACTGTTTTTTATGATAGTGATTTTAATCGTTATCAAATATCATCTATATTTGTCCCAAAAATGCCACATTCCCACTGTACCTCGACCCCACTTTTATAATAGTAAATTTTTAACAGTTTTGTCTCATATTATGAGATTTCACTATTGTATCAGTTTTAATATATGAGCTCTGAATTAATTACAATAAAAAATTGTTTGCAATTAAATTAAGTAATTTTAAATAACTTATAATCATAAAAATTCGCATAAGAAAAAATTAGATTGTCTAATAATTCTATAAGCAGCATGTCACATTTTGTACTTTAAGAAAATTTATTACTATGTTCTTACCACATTATACACGTTTCATTGCCATTTACTTATTTTATAATACATATTAATTAGCATAGTAGGAGATGCTGATATGACAATTCTACCCGTCTGTAGCCCGGAGCTACTGACGTCGAACTATTAAAGACAGTTGTGTTTGAGTGGCCATTATAGACATAGTTTTTAATGCTATTACTTACAATTCATTTATTTTATTAATAACTTAACTTGTTTCATTCAACGACTCGTCTGTCGCTAATTGTCATCATAGCCAACCAACTCTGTCTTACTTGAATATACCAACTGTACTAGGATTCAGCTCAGACGTATTTTATATTACTAATAACAAATATTTACTGAACATCTAAAATATATACAAGATAACTTTACTTTGTTGTAAACATAAAACAGTAGTTTATATTTATTATATAATCTTTCTCTTGTAAATAAGGTACACGATTGCCTGTGCCTCCTTCAGGTAATTAAAATTCATTTAAGGAGACAGGGACAATATATGGGCAAACGTCGGGTAGCTTTCGATTCTTGGTTTTAACCAAGATTCTCAAGTATTAAACAAACCCCTAACATATGGTGGAGGTGCCGGTCTTTGGATTTTAATCGAATTATGAGATTTATTTTCTATCTTTTTAAGGCACTCGTATATGAAGTCGATTCCTCTAAACACGAGTTACAGTCAGATTATTTAAGTAAAATTGTTAATTATATAATAACTTTTTTTGGAATATCATATGCTTTCGGCGTAATAATAACTTTTATCATTTCGGGTTTGTTCATAANAATATAATAACTTTTTTTGGAATATCATATGCTGTTTCGGCGTAATAATAACTTTTATCATTTCGGGTTTGTTCATAAGTGTATAATTTATAGAAATATGCCAAATTTTATTGAA
>NW_026099851.1:0-16705 GCF_025091365.1 Daktulosphaira vitifoliae | reverse complement strand
TCAAAATCAATGCCACCGTAAAATATTAAACATTGTTTAGCGCTCGTTAACCTTACCTAACAAACTTAACTTTGAAACCCCGACAATGTTCCGTTTCCGACCGAATCGAATCCTAATAAGAACGTACGTGACTATGACTCTAATTTATATGTACATAATATACTCTTCGACAAGCCACGTGTGTCTAACAAACTCTAACTAGACCACGTAGTCACATTAATAATTATCGCGAATTGATTGAAATAAAATTCACAATAAAGCTTTATTAACTTATTCCTTGTAGTCGATTCATTCCAAAGAGGAAATGGACGCTTTATTAAATTTAATTAATTTAATAACGACAATGTCTTTCTCTAACACGTTACCGTTAGACAATATTAGGTATTTTCAATTACAGAAACTAACTCGATTGCCATTAGCATAATAACGAAGTGCTTTGCGAGTTACGGTGCAGTAAAAGAGGTTTTAACATTGTTTATATATATATATATTATATTGGCAGTAACCAACGGGGTGCTAAAATTTCATTTAGATTTCTTTAAATGATAAATACTATGTAAACATTGTATGTCGAGAACCACGTGTACTATTATGTAATCAAAAACGAATTCATAGAGTTCATTTACACGATAAATATTTAAAATAATAGTGGTTGCCATGTATATTTCGTAAATTTTCGTTACAGAAATAATTAATAGCGTGTGTTAATAATGTATACGTGTATAAATTTGCAAGTTACATCGGTTCGAAACTATACCGCAAACCTCATAAACCTCCACTTTGGTCGTCGTTTTGATTGTGTCGACCCAACGCGTTTTAATACGACTTCCATGTCGTCGAAGAAGTTTTTGAAAAAAGTTTTTCTATTCAAAGTTGTGAATGTCAAATAACACAGTAGAAACTCAGGCTGTTGCGTAACAATCTAAGTGCGTGTGTTCCGACGAGGTTTCCTGTGGCAGCGAGAAAACCCAGTGAACTCAAATAATAACAATAATTATTATCTCGTGTCAATCACAGCTGCTCGAGGACAACAGAAACAAACAAAAACTAATAATAAAATGAACGTCCGCAAATGTAAAAACACGTGACATAAAAAGTACTTATGCAATCAGTCTACACGATGCCAATGTAACGGTATACCTTCTCATTGACTCTCGCCAACGATGTATGAGCGGATCTCCAAAGTTATGCATTTAACTTATCCCTATGGGAGTCGTTAGTAATTCTAGACACGAGTCAGTAGCTGACACAAGTACCACCGACCGGTTTAGAGAGCACTTGGTTGCTCACCGCATTGGCACAGCAGAGTTTGAATTTCGATGAAGTTACTCGGCGGCAACTTACAATGAGTAATAAACGGTCTGAGAACAAGCGATAAATAACTTATAAAGTTCCCATTCGCACAGAGATCCGTACGCACAGACGTTTTAGTAAAAGTAAAAAACGAGATTCTTAACATTTTAAAAGATACTTAATAATAGAAATTCTAAAGGTACATTTATTACGATTTTTTCCATTGAGGTAACCTACTTTTTTTTAAAGAGACAAAGACTTCTTCTTGTGTCCAGTGCGCATATTTTAAAGCTAGCAACTCCATTTCTCTTTTAATAATAATTATGTTAAGAAAATTATTTTTTAGTTTCAAATATTTCTTAATTTATTAGTCATTTATTAATTTTTTTAATTTATACATTATAACTAATAAGGGTGTCAACTGTATTTTAGCTTCGATGAGCAGCCAAAGAAAGAAAAATTTCCTCGCTATAACAATAATTATCCCTAAATATNTTTTTTTTTTTGTGTCTGTTACCACTTTTTCTCAGCTCTCACCGAACCGATTTCTTTCAATGATACGTCAAAAGATCACAAATCGTATCTAGTCGAAGACATTACCCTCAAAAATTGAAAAAATTCCCTCATTCCCCGTAAATGGGAGAAACATCCAAAAAAATTACAAATTTAAAAAAGGCTAATTTTTGAAATTTTTTCAATTTTTTTTACTAAAAACTGCCGTACCTTTTTAAAAATAAACATATCAATATAATTCTTTTTTTTATAGATGCACGATTTCATTACCTATCATTTGGTATATTTTTTTTATAAATCTGACTTTTTACCTGCCCACGGGGGNTTTTTTTAAATCGGACCATTTCCCTAAATACAGGGGGGATTCAAAACATAAAAATGCATTACAAAAAATTAATTTTTTCAACTTAACTTTTGAAAGTGTTTCGGAAGATCTGACACTTTTATATATATCTTAAATTAAAACTAATGTAATATACTTAATCATGAAAAAAAAAAATTTCGGACTTTATTTTATCTTCAGGGTNAAAAAAAAATTTCGGACTTTATCTTATCTTCATGGTGAAAATGGCTACCGAATGCTATTTTTGTGTGAAAATTTTCGATTTTGTATTTTACATTTTTAACTTTATTATGCTATAACATTTTGAAAAATGTATGGATCATTACAATTTTTTTATCAGAAGTAGTATTTATATAGTTCTTTTNCAATTTTTTTATGAGAAGTAGTATTTATATAGATCTTTCATTCGACATACTGTTTTTTTAAATCGGACCATTTCCCTAAATACAGGGGGGATTCAAAACATAAAAATGCATATAGAAAGTATAACTTTTTCAACTTAACTTTTGAAAGTGTTCCGGAAGGTCTGACACTTTTATATATATCTTAAATTAAAGTTAATGTAATATACTTTACTATGGTAAAAAAAAATTTCGGACTTTATTTTATCTTCATGGTGAAAACAGACATCAAACTTCATTAAAAAAATACGATTTTTGTAAAAAAATTCTTTTTTATAATTTTAACTTTTTAATGCTATAACTTTTTGAAAGATGTATGGATCAATATAATTCTTTTTTTTATAAATGCATGATGTCTTTACATATCATTTGATATATGTTTTTGTCATATCTGACCCTTTACCTGTCCACAGGGGGGGATTTAAAATGACAACTT
This sequence comes from Daktulosphaira vitifoliae, assembly GCF_025091365.1. NCBI lineage: Eukaryota > Metazoa > Arthropoda > Insecta > Hemiptera > Phylloxeridae > Daktulosphaira > Daktulosphaira vitifoliae. Next base: position 13,719 of record NW_026099851.1, on the reverse strand, counting down.
TTTCACAAAAAATTTACTTTTTCAACTTAAATTTTGAAAGTGTTCCGGAAAGTCTGACACTTTTATATATATCTTAAATTAAAGTTAATGTAATATACTTTATTATGGTAAAAAAAAATTTCGGACTTTATTTTATCTTCATGGTGAAAATGGCTACCGAATGCTATTTTTGTGTGAAAATTTTCGATTTTGTATTTTCCATTTTTAACTTTATTATGCTATAACTTTTTGAAAAATGTATGAATCATTACAATTTTTTTATGAGAAGTAGTATTTATATAGATCTTTCATTCGACATACTGTTTTTTTAAATCGGACCATTTCCCTAAATACAGGGGGGATTCAAAACATAAAAATGCATATAGAAAGTAGAACTTTTTCAACGTAACTTTTGAAAGTGTTCCGGAAGGTCTGACACTTTTATATATATCTTAAATTAAAGCTAATGTAATATACTTTATAATGGTAAAAAAAAATTTCGGACTTTATTTTATCTTCATGGTGAAAACAGACATTAAACTTAATAAAAAAAATACGATTTTTGTAAAAAAATTCTTTTTTATATTTTTAACTTTATAATGCTATAACTTCTCGAAAGATGTATGGATCAATATAATTCTTTTTTTTGTAGATGCATGATGTCTTTACCTATCATTTGGTATATTTTTTTTATAAATCTGACTTTTTACCTGCCTACAGGGGGGGATTCAAAATGACAACTTTTTCACAAAAAATTTACTTTTTCAACTTAAATTTTGAAAGTGTTCCGGAAAGTCTGACACTTTTATATATATCTTAAATTAAAGCTAATCCAATTTACTTTATTATGCAAAAAAAAAAATTTCGGGCTTTATTTTATCTTCATGGTGAAAATGACTACCGAATGCTATTATTGTGTGAAAATTCTCGATTTTATTTTTTACATTTTTAATTTTATAATTCTATGACATATTGAAAAGTGTATGGATTAACATTATTTTTTTGTGAGAAATAATATTTTTTAATAATCCCTTTTTCATTCTACATACTTTATCTTAATTAGGATATTAATAATGAACTAGTAGATTATGAAGCTTTTGGAATAATCCACCAATTTTTTAAAATTAAACACTATCTAAAGATTTGCATCGAAGCGTTTTTTTTTTATAGTGACAAATCACTGTCAGATATCATTATACTTGATCCATCTATACCACGTCACCACTGTGCCGCGACCCCCTGTGCTGGGTTTTTTTTTTAATTTATACATTATAACTAATAAGGGTGTCAACTGTATTTTAGCTTCGATGAGCAGCCAAAGAAAGAAAAATTTCCTCGCTATAACAATAATTATCCCTAAATATTTCTAGGCCGCACCTCTCCTGTTGTCTAAGTAAAAAAAATGTTAACAACTTTTGAAGTACTAGTCCATAAATTGTTATCGACCAGTCATTTTCTTAATTACACCATTATCTATATTAAAAACTAGTTAAATATGTATGCTGCTATTCAAAAAATAAATTTGACACCCCGAAAAGTTATGTGGATGGTAAATATTAACTAATAACTGATAAATCGGAAAAAAAAACAAAAACTAAGTTTCTTATATTAGCTAGCGTTAAACGAATCATCCAGTATTGCATTAACTGGTTTTATTAATATCTTGAAAAAAAATATATTTTTAATTAAAGAATGTTTTAATTTACATGGCTGTACTTACTAATAATCATTTAGAATAAAAACTTGGCTTAATTAAACATAAAATAATTACTGACGAACGAAAAAAGTTTTCGCTGAACGTGGCAAATAGTGTGTTTTTTTATCTATAATACTTGTCATTTTGTAAAGACTTTAAAACAAAGGAAATAAGAGAATCTTCGATTAGTTTCCAGTTTAACAGTACAAGTTAAAATTATACTAAAAAGAAAAAAATATTTTTTTATGACTTAACAAATCAATCTATACGTTTTTAGTACGAAAAAAAGAGCCCGCTCGTTTATCGCAATACTAGAATTGTTATACAAGTAGAGTCGTTCAAAAGATGTGTGTTCTGTATTGTAAATTAAACTACTTTCCCTTATTTAACAATTAATCCACTGCTCGTTAATGACAAATACTCGACGCACTTAAATAACTTTTGAAATGTATAAAACCGCTAAATACAAAGTCACAGATTGTCGATACAAAATATACGAAGGAACTACGTATAAAACTCTTTAAAGCGAAAATCGATTAGGTCATTTGGCACGCAAAGGACATCTTTCAAAAGCGGTAGCCAATTTAATCGTAATGCAATCAACTCGAAAACTTTTATTACAATCGGTGTTACAAACACATATCGTTCTGATTCGTGAAAATCAAGTATTTTATTATATACACTCGGAGGAAACTACCAAATAAAATTACTGAACAAAAAAGAAATTCGGTTCGTTTACACAACTGATTTATAAGACCAGGGGCTTAAAGTTATTTCTTGATAAGCTTAAACGATTTAATTTCTGACCAAAAACATTTTTAGTGACGACAATTTAATATTTTTCCATTTATTTTTTTTAGACTGCAATAAAAATTTGGAAGGGTGTAAGGATGAAAGTTGGAAACGTATGTGTAATGTGACCAGCCAGACGGAACACTCACCACATCCGACATGGGATAACGTGTGTGTAGATCAACTCGTATGGATGTTCAACATACACGCATACGGATTTGCTTGTCTGTTCTTTATCTTGTCATTTTACGCCATCTTCTCCATTTTGAACATAAGGTTAGAAAAATACTACCGTTTCATATCAATGTTATGCATTCATTGACAGTTATGAAAACAAAAAATGTTTGTGTTGTACATATTTTATTTCATTATTGTTATTATGATAGGATAACTCACTTATTTAGTAAATTGTGTGTTTAAAATACTTAGAGTTTATTTTATTTTTTTACAAAGAACATTTGAAAGAAATCAAAGAACGACATTTAAGTACATTTTTCTTTGATGTATTAACTTTGCTTACATATGCTTAATTAGAAATTATTAGAACAAAATTCCATTACTCAAATAATTTTCTCATAGAAATATTCAATTAGTTACAGTCATTAGGTATCAATTGAAATTATGGTGATTTTTTAAATATATTTATTAAATCCGCTTTTAATGGAACATTGTATTTTTACATGTTTACGAATAGTAACTGCAAATGTTGGCGAGTTATTTCAAAAGCTTTTCATAGCAACCATTTTTTCATAAATAATTATTTATTTATCTATGCTATTTCTACCAGTAATTGATTACGGTGATTAATATTATTATGATTTATTTCGCCCTTCTCATTCATCGCACTAGAAATTTTCAAACTTTATGCAAATCCAACTATTAAAATTTAATGTATTTAATTACTGATATTATTGATAGTGTTGATACTGACGAAAAATGATTTATTGTTTCTTATAATTACTTTAGTAAAGATAATTAATATTCAGTATAATGAACGCATAAATTTGAAGTTTATAACGTAAAAATCAATTTAAATTAAAAATGTTAATATAAAACAATACTAAGTGACACAAAGTAATAAATTTGATTTTTTTTTCTCAACATGACTAGCAATTATAATTTTTAATTGATTAACTTATAACACAAGACTATGATGACAAAAGATATGGCGTATGACTTAATAATAATATTTTTCATACATTTTTAATCATCAATGCATAATTTGAAGTTATACATATTATCATGTGATTTCAATGAAAATTACTATTTATTTGCTACACAATTATAAGTTATACTAATTATACTAGTTGAGCACTCAATGTGTGTACATTAGGGTGGAACAAAAAAAGTCAGTCATCAAAATTTAATGACAACGCTTTTAACTTTATTATATACATTAAAATGGGTATTTTGTGAAAAATGAGATTTAAAAAAAAAATTTTTTGTTCGCTTGACGTATTTTTAGTATTTTGTCTAAAACTATCGCAAAACACCGAATCTGTTATTCAATGATTTATTAAATATTATTTGACTTTTTTAGATTCAATCTAATGTACTCATTAATGTATACTACATTTATACTTGGATGAGAGGAATAGTAGAGTCGGTAAATATATAGTCATAAGAATAGCAGCACCCACTCTCCAGTAATTACTTTAAATTGTTAGCAACTTCGGAAATACTTTCCAAAAGTTGTTATCGACCAGTCATTTGCTTAATTAGATAATTATCTATGAAATAAGCTAATTAATTATATGTGTTACCATTTGAAAATTAAAGTTGACACTTTTATTAAATATAAGGGATTATTACAAAGAAACTTAGATTCAAAAATTAAGAGAAACAGTAATCTAAAAGTAAACATTCAAAAAATGATTTATATTATTTTTATTTTTCGATTAATTAAGTGGTTTATCATAAGTAAAACACACTGTATATAATTAGCTAATAAATGTAATTAGCTCTGTTAATGTAATCAGTATATTAGAATTTAACTCGTGGAAGAGCCACGATTACAATAGTCTAATAAAAATGCAAATAATGTACTTTGATTTTAACAAATTATAATTTTGGCTGCTTAAATCCAATCATTCATACTGATGTTTATACTAGAGTCATTAAATCAAATAGTATCCTATTGTAAAATTCACGGCCATAACAAAACCTACTCTTACTATTTGCCAAGTTCATTTTGGTCCCAAAAAATCAATGACGCAGTATCACATCTTAATTATTAGGATTAGACGACGTTCTAAAACAATTTATTTTCTTAAATCTTGGCAATCATTGACAATGGATTAACGCGATATTGATAAAGATTGATGTTATTCTTGGTAAAGAATAATACTCTTCAATTGTATTTAGTTTGATTTTGAAAAACTGTAAACTTTCACTGATATTTATGTTTATTGTTAATAATTATAAAAATAGGAATTTAGAACAAAGTTTTATAACACTTTAAATTTTATTAATACAGAAAGAATTGTCATCAACAGACATCTATTTGCTGTTATACGCGTTTTTTATTGGATCTGATGAAGTCCTTTTATATTAGAGGTCTAATTGCAGTTTAATTTATTGAAATAGCTGTTTATGTCATTCTAACCCTTTTAATATACTAAAACTTAACATAAACTAAAATGAAATATTACATAAAATTAAAAATATGATTTGACCTTATTTTTTATAAAGTTTTATTATTGCCATAAACATATTCTATAGCATAACTAATACATTTCTGTTAATTATTTATAAAGTTTATAATTATATTTTCTCCAAATTCAAAACAACAAATTAAATCAATTTAATATAGGTTTTAATTATTATTATTTTTTTTATCGAATTAAAGTTTCAGAAAATTTTGTAATTTAAATAATACTAATTTATTATTTTATGTAATTATACCAGATTCATTTTTCAAAAACCTTTTTGCTAAATATTTCGAAAATCATTATCTAATGATTAAAAAAAATTATATTTCAACTTCAAATGTCTTGTTAGTTGTAACTTAAAGCTTAAAGTTAAAATTAATTTTTACTTGGAAATATACAGTAGATTAATGACTGTGGACAAAATATTTAGTCGGTTAAGTGGAAACTTCATTTTTTATATCTCAGCTTTAGGTTGTTTTGAAATGGTAAATGCTTAATAATAGTGCTTCTTGCTAGTTTAAAATATCTCTGCGTAGCCTGTGGTAGACTATTTTTAATAGTTTATTCTTTAATCTGATTTCTTATTTTGTTATTCAAGAAACAGTGTACATTTATCTTTTTCTGTAATATATTGTTGGTGAAAACTTGTTTTTTTTTCACGCTTGCGAAGGTAAGAAAAGTTAAAAAAAAGTTGTGGATGTTAAATATTTGCAAAAATTTCATCCTATCATAACGTCTATGTATTTTATTGAAATTTAAATTTTTATCAGAAATAATGCGAAAATATTTTTCATAATAGTTTATCATTAACACGAGATTCAGATCCATAGTACGTTCAACGAAAATTAAACTATTGACATAAAACAAACAACTTCATGGAACAAAATTAATGACATATCGAATAAATTAGTTTTTCTGGAAATTAATCAAACAATAAAGTATTACCATTAAGATTATTATTGTTTTTTTAATATTTGTAATTAGCCGCAAATCGTTTTATTTTGCGGAAATGTATGATTTTTTAAGATGAGATTTTTTCAACCGTTAATATTGAGTATTAACATACAAAAATTTTAATTTAAAAAACTATGTTCAAACTACACATAATAAGTGTGTATTTAATTATCATTTTTTTGCCAGATAAAAAACATTTCTAAATTAAACATTTCACTACTAGGGATCTTGGAAATCCTTTAATACCTCAGTGAAAAAAATGATCAATATTGGTTGGGCTTTGTTATTTTCGTCAAAAGCAGTACTTATAACTCAGTTTCGTTGAAAAAAATAATACCCAACAATTCAAATTCTCGAGGGATTTTAGACATCTATAGAAGTCTCATCTTTCACATGAACATTTCTTGAAGAAAATTATTTCATTTTTTCGCTGCTATAAATAATTTTCCTCCTAATAAAGCCCATAATGAAATTTTTAGTTGATTTATGAAACTCTTCATACTTCATTTATATAACAAATGCATGATAAAAAATACCCATGTTTTACTAAGATGATTAAATATAGCTAATAAGTACTTTTTATTTACCTATTTAGTTCAATACGTCAAAATTTTCTTTATTTGTACATTTGCGTTTTTTTACAACTTTATAAATAAAATATTCCATAATAATAAGTTAGGTATTTAAAATGATTATTAAAAAAAAATTAAGTTTAACTTAATAAAGTTAAACTGAATTTAATATTTAAGGTTCAATATAATACTGTTACTTACTCATCTTTTTATACAATTTCAGTACTTAATAAGCCTAAATTTTATTTTAACTTGAATAAATATTCAACAATACGTTAATTGACACTTGGCATTTACTTATCTCATATTAGCCATCCAAATTTATCACTAATAATTATCTTTTACTACTATATTCTTAACATTATAATTATCAGCGTAAAATATAATTTGCAGTATTATCTTTTATACTTTTGTGTTAAAGGGCACAAACAAAAAACAAAAAGGAGAAACCTTCTATGGCAGCGATTAATGCGTTATTACTGGTCACTGGTGTCAGCAGAGCATTTGTTTTGTTCATCGACCCATACAATACAAGACGAGTGAGTGTAAATGATATAAATTATTAGCTTATAAGAACAACACCATTAAAATTTATTGTTTGTTTACCCACAGAACATATCGTCAGTAGTCACGCACTTGACATGGGACTTGGGTTTATGTAGTTTAGTAGCAGCTCTGTCTTTGTTGCAGCTCTCCTACATTCAACTTACTCAGGTGGGTACTTGTATTGTCAATAAATCGATTTTACTCCATTTTGTGCTCAATAAAATAAATAATAAGAGTAATTTATTTTCATACATACAGCTGCAAGCCGGCCCATCAAACATGAGAAGCAAATCGGTTGTTGTCACTGCCTCTATATTATTGGTTGGTTTACTGGTACCAGCAGTCATCACCGCCGCCCTAGACTACAAACTATGGGTAATTTTTAAATACACAACATTGTAAAATTTTCTAAAAAATTACTTTACTCATACAGGTATTAGGAAATGCAGTTCGTATTCTAGTACACATCTGGGGGATTTGGCTGTGTTGTTTCTTCCTGTATTTAGGTGTCAAAGTGATGACACTTGTTAAACGTATGCCAAAATCAATATTGCAAAATTTCGACGCCAGACATAAAGGTTAGTTTAATACTTTTAGGTTTTTAGTTGAAACACTAAGTCGACTGTTTACTGATCCCATGCACTTACTGTATGTTACAGATAGCACTGCTAGGTTATAGATACAATTTATTTTAAAAGTTTTACCGTTTCTCCAATTACTTCACTAAAGGCACTAAATCTGACGATTTCATCCTTAACAAAGGATTAAAATGTGGTAATACTTACTCTCCTTGTTTCCTTTTGAATTTCGTGAGTACATTTAATGGTTTTGAAACGAATTCGTATCCGACTAACCCTCTGCGTTGTATTCAAGAACGCTTTTAAATGACTAATAAATACTTTGTCCAACAAAGTAGTCTATTGTTAGTATTAAACACAAAATATATATATATATCATATATCATATTACACTATCATTGCATAGTTCCGTCTTCTAGTTAAGAATAATGATTTTTAGCGATTTGTTTTAATTATTCGCAAATAACACATTAATGTAATAATTGAAAGTTAAAACCAAAGTTTGTACGATAGTTGATAAACCTGCATTCTAGATCTTAAAAAGAAGTCATTGGAGAGATAAATTTATTTAAGCGCGTCAACCGTTCGAATCCAATTATGGCATAAATTATAAAAATAAGTGAGATGACCAAACCCATTAAATGTTCGAAATTAACCCCTCGTCGTAAAACGTCAAAGGCAATTTCAAGTAGGAAGCCTAAAAGATGAAAGATATTATTCGAGTCACGGTTGAGTCGTCGTTAAGATAAGTTTAAATATCACGATTGTCGTTCACGCGGAATCGGTTTGGTGGTCTTCACTAAAGCGTTACCTAAGATTATCATGAAAGTCGATTAAATAGAACAGAATCTTGTCGTCATTTATTTTTTATCATTATCCATTTGCCACGTAAACCGATTTCGGGTTCACTTTTCGTTTATTCTCGGTATTACGTTAACGAGAAAAATATAAATTTCCATTTGCAAATAAATATTGTTTATTACTTTATTTTTTTTTATTATTAAACGTATGAAATAATATGAAATTACCATACACTATTCTGGCATCGAAAAAATATAAAAATCGATTTTTTTAGGTATAATGCAATTGGGTATATTGGCGCCGTACAATAACCTCGCCACGTCAATGGCCGCTGCTTTAGTACCTGCTTTGTTAGTTCCACATCAAAAAGATTCCAAAGATAAACCGAGTAAGTTGAAATTACTAGTCAGTAAGCCTGCTTGTCTATTCAATAATAAATCATAGCTTCAAGTCGCATTGTTCTTAAATTAAAAACAATGAAACTATTTGATTATAGCGGTGAAAATAACGGCGCCATCAGAAGTTGCAAATAGTTTTAACAGAATGAACAGAAGAGCTAGTAGTTTTGTGCAAAGGCAAAAAAGATCTGGTTCCTTATTAAGTCCGACCACGCCGTCGAGACGAGCAAGCGAGGTCACGAGCATCATACAAAGTAAGTGATCATCAGTGGACGCACCGTTGATCATTTAAGTATGTTTCAATGATTTTCTCTGATTCGTAGAACGATTGAGCTGCGTTGAGGGGAGCAAACAGTTTTTGGCATTGAGTCCCGGCAACAGTACCGCAGATGAACCAGAAGAAAATTCGTGGCGCAAGAGTTTTGCTAAATCGATTTCATGGCAATTCCCGAAAACGGGAGAATCCGATAAGGAAACGTCGCCCACAGCATCGTCGTCGCTGCTTACTCCTTTACAAGTAAATCTTCATAAATTATTCACGATTGGTTTATTGGCAATAAAATCGTTTTGCTTTATTTTTTTGTAGCCGCAGAGAAGCTTTAGGATTAAATCGAGTGGGGCCATCGATCAGGAAACTAGACCCACTACAAGACACTCTAGCAGTTTCTCAGACTTGGTGAGCTATACTGCTTGAAAACCTCATAAATAACGTAACAAAATAATTTGAATACATTTTTTTTTTTTTATTTCATAAGAAGAGTTCAGAGATGACACTGAGTACGATTTTGAATCATATTGCGTTTGTTAACCGAGGTAGTAGTCAGGCTGGTGATGCCAAAACGGATAATGCTAGGAGACGTGCTTCAAAGGTGACTGTAACCAAGTCCGAAGTCGTTATGGTAATAAGGGTCGTTCACGTGTGCGCTGCACTTGCCATGTTGTTATGTATTTTTAATTTTGCAACTGAAATTAATTTGATCGGTAAGTGATTTTTCATCAAAAAGTTTAACGTTTTACACCCAGTTCTGTTTAATTTCTATAGTTTGGTATGAACAATTACTATTTATTTTTGCAAAGTATGTCGACTAATTTTCATGCCAAAATGTAGTTTTGTAGTAAATGCCACTTAGTAGTTTTATAATAGCCAAAAATACTCTAGCACCACAAAGTAGAGTAAATATAAACAAATGTTTTATATAGCGGAATTTAACGATTTAATAAGTTAATCAGTTACCACATAAGGATGTTACTCAGAAATTATAGCGGAAACATACATCACGTTCCAAACATATTCTAATAACGTTTGGCGATACACGATACATACAATTTTTAACCAATTTTTGATCATTATTTGATTATGTATTCATACATCTAAATTTTATACCAAACAATGTTTTACTTTAAAATTAATTAATTATGGTATTGGTCGTAAAAATGTATAGTTCAAAGAAAATAAAAAATAAAGTAAGATCTCGATCATCGAAACTTAACAATAGTGAATTTAGATAATAAAAAAAAAAAAAACAAATTCTACTATAGAATTTATAAGTAGGAAAAATTATTTAAAGTAAAATCTATACCGCATGATTAAAAAATTTTTATTTGATTACAAATTAATATGGCTCAAAAACCATTAAAAGTTATCCTTGTATCACAGGCAAACTACAGGGACTATCAATTTTTGGTTTATCGATTAAAATATTTTTTTAAGTAGGCAATGATAGCCCAAAGAGGAGTTGCACGCTCTCTACGCGCTTTATTGCTGTTGAATATAACATTAACTCCAAAATTAGAATTTAAAATTTGATTAGTTTTACAATATTATTACTTATTAAATAATGTTTGGCAATTACACTTTATTCTTATTTTTCATAAACTTAACCTATCCGCTTTACTCTATTTTAAGTCAAGATAAAGATTAATACACCCCAATTTGTTTGTAGCGAAGTGGCAGTCTCACAATACAAGGCGTTAATTGTTAATCATTTTATTTAGTATGAGTCGATTGTAATTGTTTGACTTGATTTTTTATTAACTTGCACTATATGATTTGAGTAATTTAGGTAACAATTTCAGTATAATTTATGAATAAAATTATAAGCACATAGTTACTTTAAGATAAAATTCAATTACTAAAAGTTTTTGTTTCTATTCACTCTAATTTTTTTTAATTTTTCTTTAAGAGTCCAAACCTTAATCTGTTCACTCTACCTGAATAGTAAAAACAAAAATGTTAATAATATAAATTGTGTTTTTTTTAAGGTGTTTACTCTCATAAAAGGCCATGGTGTTGGGTTATATTACAGACTATGATCAGGTCATTGGAGTTATCATTAGCTTGCATGTTGGCAAATCTTACCAAACAACCGGTAAATGTTGTTCATCACACTCAATACACACATCCACTTCGAGCAAAACTACGTGGATCGTTTTTTATTTGAAACTGGAGAAAAGCAATATCTATTCATAAGACCGTAAAGGTCATCTGGGTTTTCAATTGTTAAATTAGAAAAAATGCCAAACAACAATCATTAAGTTAATATAAGTCTGACGAATGCAGAAATGGACATGGGACCATTAACCAAAATTATATTTCACCAGGTTTCATACGTCGCAAAAAATGATATAAGATTATTAATTTTTTTTGCATTTACTTTAGTTTCTTTAGTGACGTTCAATTGAGAAGAATTTGTTTAATTTTCAATCCTCTCTTGGTGCATTAATTAACATTTCGTTATAGAATAAAGATTTATAGTGTGATCATTATAAAAATTTAACACACCACATATTCTAACTCATATTATATCATTTTACTATTATAAAATAGTAAAAATAATGAATTAATTATGAAAAAATGGGTTTGAGCAGAAAGGACAAGTTACCACAAAAAGTACCAATTATCAAATATATTTATAAATATTAGACAGTAAGTGAAAGAACGGGCAATAATAAATATAATATAATATAGCTTTGTATATAAAAATTGTATTTTATTTCTAAGATTACTATAATATTCAGTGCCGTATTTTAATGCTAACATTTAAGATTGAAGCCAAAAAAAGTACTATTTACTAATATTTTTAAGTATATCAATTTTTTACTTGAAAAAACAAATGAAATTTTTTTTATAAATCGTAATATTTCTTTAAATGACTATATAGTGACTTTAAGTGACTATAAAATTGTTTGATTATAAAAATTAGTGCTATTGAATTCTTTTATTTGTTGTAAAAGTTCATTATAAGTAATAGTCATCTCAAGACATAAGTTTAGATACGTACCATTTGCTTTTATATAGTCTACAGATCCAAAATATGGCACTGATAATAACTATTAATATTAAGACTATTAAGGATAATAACTTCTTACTTTTCTCACTTTACTTAAGTACATATCCTACGTAGCATATATAGAATGTTAAAACAATAATTACTTTTAAACAAATTGTCAATTATATTTTGTAGTTGTTTGTATATAATCTTATCTTAGAGTAACGAGCATTGAATAAAACATATGAATATATTAGACTCCAATTGTTCTAGATGATAAAATTCTATGTAAACAAAAATAATTAATGGTATTTTCATTTAATACCACTATTTTTCTACTTCTATGTAGCAAATATGTCAGGCTAGACCTATTTAGTCAGTAATGTTAGTAAAATTTCCAAATTTTTAATATAATACATAAATCAAACTCCAATCAAATATTAATCTTAAATATGTAAGGATATTTATAATCTCTTTATTATATATACCTTAGATTGAAAGAGTGTACCAATCAATATTAGGCTTTCACATTTATTTTCTAACATAAACCATTACTATTATATTTTTTGTGTATTCATTTATATGAAAACAGTGTACTTATAGTGATAATTGAACTTAGTTTTATTTAATGTACAAATGTATTTTTTTTAAAGCATATGTATAAAAAATTGTATTCTGTTATCCTAAAAAGTAAGGAATTGGTAAATAGACTCTTTTAATTCTAGACCATTTATACATAATTATTAAGATGTACGATAATAGTTAATCAAGTTACATGCGTGTAAACATACAGAGTAGTTCTTGTATAAGTAAACTTTGATATTTGCGATAAATTCCAAACTGCAATAACTATTATTTGCAATTTATCACTGAAGTTAATTTTTATAAATAAATATGTGGAAAATTCTGATATTTATTTTTCTATAACAAAGTTTATAAATACAATAGTTACTTACCGTATTCTTTAAAAATACAAATGCCGTATTGATTTTGTAAATTTCATAAAAACACTTAATATTCAATACAAGAATACCGATAAATAATTGTGTCTAAAGGCAAATTTTTAATAAGACAAAATTTGAGGGGCCCTTACACATATTAATAAGCACCTTACATAATAATATTAAAATTTTGATTTTCATGGCTTTTATAATTATTTAACTTTTTTTCTATTGAAACTATGTTGTAATACTGTAATTTTAAATATAAGTTTTAAAGTAATATTTACTGTCTGTCATTCTTCATTACTGAGTAAACCGTGGTAATGCTAGAAAATTTCATTTTAAAAAATGCCCCTTGAAATATTATCCTTTAAGATTACATTCGCTTATATCATACCACTCATTTAATTAAAACTATCATAATAAAGCAAACATATATAAATTAGTTTCTTTCATACACTAAAGTATGTTATTGTCATGTGTTGTAATAAATAAGAATAATTAGATAGGTTAAATAGTAATATTATATAATACATAAATAT
>NW_026099850.1:12177-16750 GCF_025091365.1 Daktulosphaira vitifoliae | reverse complement strand
AATTTTACTTAAATAATCTAACTGTAACTCGTGTACACTTTAGGGGAATCGACTTCGTATATGAGTGCCTTAAAAAAAAAAAATAGAAAGTATATCTTGGAACTCAATTAAAATACAAAGACCGGCGCCTCCACCATATGTTAGGGGCTTAGTTTAATAGTTGAGGATCTTGGTCAAAACCAAGAATCGGAAGCTACCCGACGTCTGCTCAAATATCGTCCCTATCTCCTTAAATGAGTTTTAATTGCCTGAAGGAGACACAGGCAATCGTGTACCTTAGTTACAGGGGATAGATTATTAAATAAAATTAGACTATTGTTTTATGTCAACGACAAAGTAAGGTTATATTTAGATGTTCAGTAAATATAAGTTATATGTAATGTACAATACGTCTGACCTGAATCCTAGTACAGTTGGTTAGTAGGTATATCCAAGTGAGACGGAGTTGGTTGGCTATGATGACAATTGGCGATAGACGGGTCGTTGAATAAAACAAGTAAAGTTATAAATAATATAAATAAGACGAAAGTAATAATATTGAAAATTATGTCTATAACGGCCACTCAAACACAACTGCCCTTTGTTAGTTCGACGTCAGTAGCTCCGGACTACAGACGAGTAGAATTGTCACATCAGCATCTCCCTCTATGCTAATTAATATGTATTACGAATTAAATAAATAGAAATAAAACGTGTGTAATATAAGTGGTAAGAACATAGTAATAAATGTTCTTACAGTGTAAAACATAAGTTAATACCTTATGTCAAAAAAATTGGCTATTTAAGATAGTTCAAATTACAAAGTTATTTTTCTCGACTTAAAAGAAGCAAACAAATTTAAATAAGTTTAACTTTCTATGCTATATTAATTTTTTATTTATATAATATTTATGAAAATCTGTACTCCCCTTGTCAGGTATTTTAAAATAAAATAAAATACAAAACCCAGAATTTTAACACAAAAATAGAAAAATTTTGAATACGGTAGTCATTTTTAGCATGAAGACAAATCCAGAGATCAATCTTTTTTTTTCAAATTAAAGTATATTACATTAGCTTTAATTTAAGATATATATAAAAGTGTCAGTATTTCCGGAAAACTTTCAAAAATTAAATTGAAAATGTCCTAGTTTCAATACACATGTTTAAAGTTTTGACACCCCTTATTAAAGGGATATGATCCGATTTACAAAAAAAGCGTGCCAGATGAAAGGGGTATATAAATATTTATTATAAAAAAATAATAATATTGATCCATACATTTTTCCAAAAGTTATATAAAATATAAATTAAATAATATAACATATAAAATCGAGATTTTTTTCACGGAAATCGTACGTTTTTCTTTAACTTTGATGTCCGTTTTCACCACGAAGACAAGTCCAGAGGTCAAATTTTTTTTTTTCAAATTAAAGTATATTACATAAGCTTTAATTTAAGATATATATAAAAGTGTCAGTCTTTCCGGAACATTTTCAAAAGTTAAGTTGAAAAAGTTCTACTTTCTATACGCATTTTAAAAGGTTTGCACCCCCCCTGTATAAAGGGAAATGGTCCGATTTTAAAAAAAAGTATGTCGAATGAAAGAAGTATATATAAAGTATTTATCATTAAAGAATAAAGTTGATTCATGCATTTTTTAAAAAGTTATAGCAACATAATGTTAAAAAATGTAAAATATAATATCAAGAATTTTTTCACAAAAATAGCATATTTTTGCATACGGTAGCCGTTTTCACCATGAAGACAAGTCCAGAGGTCAAATTTTTTTTTTTCAAATTAAAGTATATTACATTAGCTTTAATTTAAGATATATATAAAAGTGTCAGTCTTTCCGGAACATTTTCAAAAGATAAGTTGAAAAAGTTCTACTTTCTATACGCATTTTAATAGGTTTGCACCCCCCCTGTATAAAGGAAAAAGGTCTGATTTAAAAAAAAAGTATGTCAAATGAAAGAGGTATACATAAAGTAATTATTGTTAAAGAATAGAATTGATTCATGCATTTTTTAAAAAGTTATAGCATCATAATGTTAAAAAATGTAAACTATAATATCAAGAATTGTATCAAAAAAATTGCATATTTTTGCATACGCTAGTCATTTTCACCATGAAGACAAGTCCAGAGGTCAAATTTTTTTTTTTCAAATTAAAGTATATTACATTATCTTTAATTTAAGATATATATAAAAGTGTCAGTCTTTCCGGAACCGTTTCAAAAATTAAGTTGAAAAAGTTCATTTTTTGTAAAAAAGTTACCATTTTGAAACCCTTCCTGTGGGCTGTTAAAGGGTCAAATGTTCACAAAAATATATAAAATGATAGGTAAATATCTTAGGTATCTATAAAAAAAAAAATTATATTGATTTGATCATTTTTAAAAAAGTTATGGCAATTTTAAGTAAAAAAAATTGAAAAAATATCGAAAATTAGCGATTGTTAAATTTGTAATTTTTTGGGGGATTTCCCCCGTTTACGGGGAACGAGGGAATTTTTTTCAATTTTCGAGGGTAATGTCTTCGACTAGATACGATTTGTGATCTTTTGACATATTGTTCATCAAAATCGGTCCAGCGAGACCTGAGATTGAGCGTTCACAGACACAAAAAAAAAAATAAATAAATAAAAAAAAAAAACACATCATAGTAAAATTAATACCTTCTCAGCTTCGCATCGAAGCTAAAAGTTATATTGATTTGGTCCTTTTTTAAAAAGGTATGGTAGTTTTAAGTAAAAAAATTGAAAAAATTATCGATTTTTAAAATTGTAATTTTTTGGAGGTTTACCCCATTTACGGGGAACGAGTGAAATTTTTTCAATTTTTTAGGGTAATGTCTTCGACTAGATACGATTTGACGTATCGCTGAAAGAAATCGGTTCGATGATAGCTGAGAAAAAATGGTAACAGACACAAAAAAAAACACGGTATAGTAAAACTAATACCTTCTCGGATTCGCATCGAAGTCAGTCATTATACAAATCAGTATAATGAAGCAATCAGTAACAATAACAAATATATAAAACTATAAAAATGATATAAAGATAAAAATAAATAAATACAAAATGACCCAACTACAAGATATATTTTGGGCATAATAGATACATAACATAAGCTATGTGGAGCTTGACTGGGCTACACACTTAACTTTGGAACATTTACATTTCTGAACTTATTAAGTAAACATATTAGTTTAACGATATCAGTCCTTGGCGATTTGTTTATTTTACATTGACACAAAGTTATTTTTGAAAGATGCTAGACTTGAAACTTTAATTTCTTTAAAAACTCTTAGAGTTGATTTCAAGTTTGGAAAATTAATTATTTGCATGAAACACAATTACCGAAAACTTGTATAATAATATTGACTGATACCATAAACATATATAAAAATTAAATACATGGTATTTTGTCTTTCTAATACACACAGGAATTATATAATCGATGAAATTTTTTGTTTTTAAAGTTCAAAGAAGTTTTGTGCATAAAAATCTATAAAATACTGGAATATCTTGATGTTATTTAAACATTTTTACTAGTAATATTTATTCAAATATGATAAAAAAATGAATTATAAATTAAAATATAATAATCATTCAAATTTGTAAATCAAATCTATGATTCACAAACTGTGTCCTCGTGTCTTAATTTTGTTAAATTGTATGAAGGTAATATTATAAGAGGATATGAAAAAAAATTATAGATCTGTTAACATTTTATTGCGTATCTTAAAAGTATAGATGTAAAAAAAGTTTAAATGCTAGCCTATATTTTGTTTTGACCCTTCAATTTTAGAATATTCTTGTTGGAAGTTAAAAAAAAAATATAGTTTTCAAATATAAAACTGTAATATGTCATCTTAAGGTAATTACACTAAATTAACAAATATCAAATTCTTAACAAGTATCATGCATTCAAAAAAATGCGAATTATTTTATTAGGAAGTTTAACAAAAGGTTCATCTATAAAAGTAAGGTATTGTATAACACCGTCATCAATTAGGTATTTACTCAAGCATAGTTGTCTAAATAAATTTCACATAAAATAAAAAATTTGAAATAAATAAAATGATTAAAAGTATATTAAATCCTAAAAACAATCGTAAAGTGTTTTCGTTGAAAACAAGAAAAATATCAATATTATAAAAATTTTATAATATCCAGTAAATTATCATATTTGTATAAATGCTATTTAGAAAATCTGATTATAAAATTAATTTTCATATATTTGGTAGTTATTTAGCCAGTAATTTGACAAATTGATTTCTGTTTAATGAAATAATAACGACCAATATAAAATATTTCTTAATTTTTAATGTATTTTTATAAAATATGTTAATAAGTAATAATAATATTTATTGTAAATACTTTTCATTAATTGATGAACTATATTAATACCATGTTTTGAAAGGTTAAAAAAAAAATAAGTTATATCATATGTCATTAATATTTACTCATTGTCAAGTCTTCTTACTATATCTTTCAACCCTTTCTAATCACCTTTATTCTTTCGTTTTAACTATAATATAACTTATCATTGAAGAACAATCGCAGAATAAATTATTTATTTTACACT
>NW_026099850.1:0-11054 GCF_025091365.1 Daktulosphaira vitifoliae | reverse complement strand
AGGGTAATGTCTTCGACTAGATACGATTTGTGATCTTTTGACGTATCATTGAAAGAAATCGGTTCGGTGAGAGCTGAGAAAAAGTGGTAACAGAGACAAAAAAAAAAAAAACATCTTAGTAAAACCAATACCTTCTCAGCTTCGCATCGAAGCTAAAAGAATAATTTAATTGGGATCTTGGACCATTGAAAAATTCATTATTAAACTTGTGTAAACTGGCAAATTTTGATAATATTACTTAGTGATAAAGTCACTAGAGATATAAAAGGGGCTTTTTTCTGTTCGGGGTGTCAGTATGTGTTTAGCGTTGATAATGGTAACATTGTTTCCAAAATATGTATCCATGATTTTTTAGTAATTTTTTTGTGTCTCTTTGAGTTTAATATTTTTAAATTTTAAATTAATAATATTTTTAATATTATTAGCCATACGTAATCAATTTCTATTATATGATTTACTCTGTAAAGAAGAGCAAGTATTCACATGGGCCAAGATGACCTTCTTCTATTTAAGAAAATGTAGTAATGTTTGTGAAATATGGATATATATTTAAACGTATAAACCAAAAATTGAAAAATTCATAGAAAATAATCTAAATGAACACATATGTTTATTTTAAGTCACAATTACATACACCTGTTTTGCAAAAATGATGAAAAATTGCTGTTTTACGACGTATGATTTAAAATTAAGTATGAATAAAAAAATACAATTTTTTTTATTGCAATAGCTATTGAGAAACAACACGAATAATTAAAAATTGAAATATTAAGTCTTATTCAAATTAGGAAAGTACAAATAGGGGGGATTTTCAAATAAAAACGTAACGGAAAATTTGGTTTTTTCGTTATTTATGTATGAAATTTCTATATATGAAAAAATTTGTTATAATTATTTGAACTAACTCAGTTACTGAAAAAATAAATCTAATAATTATCCAGGAGCATAACTAAAAAGGTCATCAGGTCGATTTTCCCTATTAATTATTTTTATACTCCGATTTTTTTTTAGTTACTGTATACAGCTTAAATTATAAATAATATTATTATCGATATACATGTTACTGATTATTATTTTGATTTTCATCATATTAAAGTCCATTACAAGTCCACGTTACAACAATGACTATATTTCGTCACACTGTTTTAAACATCATTATTTATTATTTTCGGTATCGTCCGATATAATTTATTTTATGTTTCGGCCTAGTTCGACATATTTAATCTGATTGTCATTCATAGCCAGCCACCGCCCCAACCATGGTCAATGTCACGACCATTACTATGACTTTTAATTTTGAGGCACAGTCCCTTTCTTATAGATCAAATCACGGCCTTAACATCTTCGTGTAATTTCGTAGTGACTTGATCACCGAAACATCAAATTAACAGGGATCCTACATGATTATTTTCTATCCGACCTTTGTTGTCGACCATTGGGTGAGTAATTTCTAGCTAGAAAATTAATTCCTGAATCCGATTACTATTGTACTATACAGTAATGTTATATTTTTATTATTTTAGGGCCCCAGCCACATTACAGAATTGCCTGTTTATTTTTATTCGGCACGTCCTACTTGGTTTTTGTGTCATACATAAATATTGACGCGGTAGTATAGTGTTAAGTATCCCCGCCTGTTATGCAGGAGACCGGTGTTCGATTCCCCTCCGGGGAGCCAGTTGACACGACTCAATGTAGTAGACACTGGTTTTGAGGGTAGAGACTCGTGGGCCGTTTATTAATGAGCAACAACTGGTTAACTTTAAAGAAAGACAAATAAACCGTAAAGATGAATACAATAATCTTCGCATAATATCGCGGCACTTTCGCTGGCATCGACAACGCGATGTCCGGCGTGATCCTCGGGCGTCAGAAGGTTAGCAGCGTTGATGGCGACGGTGTGCGGGTGCGGATCGGTTCGTCGACGTTGTCACTTTGACAACGGGAAGAAGACTCACTTATCATTTGCGGCGGGTCGTCGTCGGCCGTGCGACACTTGCTGGACTTTGCACCGTGGCGTATGGCACGCGGTGTTGGTCAGTCAAATACTCATAGTAGGGCGACGGCTGATAAAAATGGCACATGTCGCAGGGCATCACGTATAACGAAGCGACGCGGGGCCGTGTCAATATAGTATTACTATTATCGTTTTGTGGTATACATATACAGAGTAATATTTTTAGCATAACCCACTCAATTACTTGCAGAATAATAATAATTTAAGCATTTTTTTTTTTTTTTTGGTTATCTTTAGTTCACATTATTCTTGAATAATTATCTATGTAATACTAATTAAGTTCATCCCTTATGCCTTGTAAGGGTGTCGATTTTTTCAAATGGGAACACATATTTTGAATTTAATAAAATGTTTGAGTTTTTATTTTAATAGTAAATGCCATTTGAATTTTTAATATAACTTTATTCGTTTATTAGATATTTTATTATCCTTTATATATATGATATTTTTGCAAATCTTCTACAACTTGAATTAATTTACTCATTAAATTATATGATTTTTCAATTTAATTTA
The DNA here is from genome assembly GCF_025091365.1 of Daktulosphaira vitifoliae. Lineage (NCBI taxonomy): Eukaryota > Metazoa > Arthropoda > Insecta > Hemiptera > Phylloxeridae > Daktulosphaira > Daktulosphaira vitifoliae. Next base: position 8,524 of record NW_026099850.1, on the reverse strand, counting down.
TTAAAAATAACAACGGTTTAACTTAAACTATTATTTCGTTATTTTTTTTCAAAATAATTCTTTTTAACGAGTTTTATTCTTTTTAAATCAAAGTTTTAGGAAAATTCAATTTTTTGCACTTTTTTAAATTTTTGATCTTACGGGAAAATGATAATAAGTTTTTTTGTAGACCTAGTTATTTACTACAATTAATGTCTATAGTAATTTTTCATTAAGTCCGCGATTTCTCGTGAAAATTAAAAAAAACTATTTATAACTTACATTTTACGAAAATTGCTCATTTTTTTGTTTTTGTCAATATCTATACAAAAATCAATCGTACAAAAAAAGGACATATTATTAATGTTGTAGTAAATCATTTTTACTAAAAAATATATTATCATGCAAATTTTCATTAAGTGAACCCTTTTGGGTTAAATTAGGAAAACAAATAAAAATAACTGATTTTTTCTGATAATTTTTTTTTTTTTAATTTTCATACTATAGATTTATGTTGATTTAACATGATAATTCAATTTGAATATATACATATAGATAAGAGGTAAGGAGATGTTATGATTAAGTTTATTTATAGTTTAGGAAAAAATTATCAGCTGATATGGGTACAAAACAACATTAGTAATAACAATACAATTGATATTGTACATTGTACATTTATGTTGAGTTATGAATAATCACACTAATTATTAAAGCAGTTATTTAATGTTATTTTGTTTGTTTATAATACATGTCCATTACAAACCACACCACGGCCAAGGCAGAATACCCCTTGACGAAAAAAATCTTCAGATTTCGTTTCCGCTGTAAAATATACAAATGATATATTGAGTTCATTTCAACAAATGCGGGAAACTGCTAGCGACACTTTTAGAGTAATTTTTCAAGCAGCGTCGAAATTTTCAGCGGACCTTTTTGACGCTGAACTTCAAGCTCCAAGAGTTGCATCACGACAGAAATCTCGTGTAAATTTATTCCTTGTATCGATGTTTTGATACAAAATTTGACGGATAGCTTTATCAAGAATGAAGATATTCTCTCAAGTTTTCAACTGCTACTTCCAGGATATGCTTCCGAGAAAAAAATGGATGAACTGGAATACTATATGAAAATTGGATACTATTGTTGATCCGGAAGAAGTGCTCAACCACTTAGTAAACAAAAAAACAAGAAAATTACTTTTATAAGGTGTATATTTTTTGTAAAAATTCTTTCAAGTATAGTTGAAGTTATTTATACACTTTGTACTGCGTTTTTTTATTGCACTCCAATTAATAATAAATTAAACGTCACATAAGTCATAAGTCACATAACGTCATTATGATTCTGGAACTTGAGCCCCCCCCCCTCCCGAAACCAATTTCTGGATACGGGCCTGCATGACGAGCATAACGATTGCCGTTCTTCCCTGGTAATGACGTGCTGCCGAATTCCAAGAAGTCTAAACTCATTACCACTTTGAAATTCAAACAGCGATACGTCGTATATTATGTTAATTTGAAACAGGCGATTGCAATTGGACTACAAGTCGATTAAGTACGTACTAATGATAATCTGTAGCTATAGCAATAAGGGTACATTTAATGCTAAAATAGTAGTGGGTTCAGGTTGCTCTTGGAGTAATCCACCAATTTCTTAAAATTAAACACTATCTACAGATGTTTTCTATATTGTCAATTAGTGTATTTTTAAATATCAACTCACAGCAATAAGCCTTACATACTACTATAATTTAAGAATATCCGTTGATTAAGTCATAATTGACAATAAATGCTGCCTAACTACGAATGGCGACGTTATAAAAAACTAATTAGCTATCAGTATTCGTAATCCCTCGTGTATTATACATGTATAGTAACTCAAAAATTTGAAACTTTAAATGTTTATAACTAATTAACGAATAAAGTTATATTAAAAATTCAAATGCCATTTACTATTAAATCAAAAACTCAAATATTTTATTAAATTCGAAATATATGTTTCAATTTAAAAAAACAAAGTTGACACTCTACAAGGCATAAGGGATGAACTTACAAAGTATTGCATAGTTAATAATTCAAGAATATTGTGTAACTAAAGAAAGCCAAAAAAAACAATGTTTAAATTACATTTATTCTGAAAGTAATTGAGTGATTTATGGTAAAAAAATCACTCTGTATAGATAGTTTTCAAATTATATTGAAATAACTAAAATTAAATAAATAAATTACTACTAAATTATTAAATAAATAAAAATAAATAAATTCATTTTTATTAAATAATTTCCCCTTTCAAAAATTTTTCTAATTTGAATAAGATTTAAAATTTAAAATTCTTATTATTCATGTTGTTTTACTTTAGCTATTGCAATAAAGAAATACTTTATATTTTTATTCACTCTATATTTAAAACCTCACGTCGTAGAACAACAGTATTGTATCGTTTTTGCAAAAAAGGTATATGTAAGTGTGATTTAAACAGATGTGTTTCAACGAAAACACTTTACTTAAATTTTTTTAAGATATTATGACTATACAAGTTTCTATTAATAAACTTGAAAACTTAATAATTTGTTGATACCAAGGTTTAAGTTTTATATGGAATGAGTGGCCCTTCTCCCAAATACGAGAAATATTTCTATGTTAATGTATAATCCTATGATAAAGTTGCATAAACTTGAGACCCTTAAAAGTGGCTTAAACAAAATGTATAAATACATATAATTTCCATACCTAATAAACACCTTTAAACAATTTAAAAACAGTACGACACAAGGTCACAATTTGTGAATAAATATTACGAGTCGCAGATTTGATCGATTCTCAAAATTTACATGTTATATTTTAATTTATTATTCATTTTTGAATATAATCACTGGTAAATATGTTTACATAACTAATATATTATATTCTGGATATTCATACACGAGGACTCTTCTGAAATTAATAACAGAAAATTTTATCGATTCAGTAATTTTATAATACGCATTAGGAGGATGAAAAACCATTTATTTAATTTAAATATATGGTTATGACATCAGCCATTAGTATTATAACAAGTTTTTGTTATATTATATGCAATAATTAATTTACCAAATTTTAAATGATTTCTAGGAGTTTTTAAAGAAATTAAATTTTTTTTTTTAAATAGCTATGTTATTGTGAAATCTTATTCTTATCATTCAAACAATTTAAGTAATAATATTTGTATAATATCAAAACAAAATTAATGACAAATAAATAATAGTTTTAATCAAAATTGGAGTATTTTAAAAATATTTTAACTAGAAATATAATTAAATTCATGAAATTCTTGTCAATATTACTAATATATTAGTCATTTGTTAGTTTATTTTTAATTTATTTCTGTAAAATTTGATGTATAAATTATAAATAGTTTGAAACTATGAGTTTCTCTAATAAAATATGTAGTGGATATTTCATTCAGGGGAATACTAATACATGAAAAGCACGAAAAAGGTGTCCTTTAATGAACTACAATGAAAATATTTGACTGCTTTTCCTTCAAAATATGAGCAAAAAAAAATAATTATGATAAAGGTTAACAAACATTTTTATAATCGTAAAGCATTTCCAATTATGGGAGGTACGTGTTAAGAAGCTTGTTCCTTTAAATGGATCACTGATTTTTATGCGTGTCTGTAGAAAAAAAAACAATATAATAAAATGTGATTTTTTTAACATAACTCATTCAATTACTTACAGAATAAAAAAAATTAAAACATTTTTTTTGGTTACCTTTAGTTACATATTATTCTTGAGTTATTAGATATGTAATACTTTTTAAGTAAAACTTTGTTTATTTATTTGATATAAACAAATAAAGTTATATTAAAAATTCAAATTCCATTTATTATTAAATTAAAAACTCAAACATCTTATTAAATTCAAAATATGTCTCTATTTAAAAAAAAACAAAGTAGACACTCTTACAAGGCATAAGGGACGAACTTAAAAAGTATTACATAGTTAATAATTCAAGAATATTTTTTGAAGTATTGTATAACTAAAGAAAACCAAAAAATCAATGTTTAAATATATTTATTCTGTAAGTAATTGAGTGGGTTATGATAAAAAAATCACTCTGTATATCAACTATTGTTTGTTTTATGAAAATTAATAATTTATTGGGACATTTCTCTTTATTTCAAGGATTGAAGGGAATTTTTCAAAGTTTTGGTATTATAAGGTTCAACTAGATACGGTTTTTTATCTTTTATGATATTGTTGAGAAAAATCGGTTCTGTAGAAGCAGAGTATTGTAACACAAAAAAAAAAAAATGTACGTCATAGTAAAACAAATAGCTTCTCGATTACTCATTGTAACTAAAAAATAAGTTAAATCATCAAAATATATTAAAATATTAAAAAAGAAATACTGTTTTCTTTATCTTAGTAATTAATCAAAAATATTTTTTCTTCTGATGAGCTACATAAAGGCCATAAAACTATGTATAAACCTAAAATTCTGGTCTATTGATATAAATATGATATATTAACTTTATTTAGTTTGTCATAATTTGTAAATAAAAAATTGACAGTAACAAAATTAATTTTATTAAATGTACTTTTGGGCTGTTAAATATAAAACATAGCTTATAAAATCTGCATTAAATTAATGACGTGTAATTCTTAGTAACTCCAAGTAACCTTTAGAATTCCAATTTATATTTAAAAATATCGTCAGATTAATAATCATGAATTTGATAAAGTACATTCATATAAAAACAAATGTTAATAATAACAAATATTCCATCGAATAAAAAAGATTTTTTAAAGAAAATGCCATTAGCTTATGCGACATCTTTTGTATGAAGTCCAAACTAATATTCAAATACCAGTTTTTGAGCATTGTCAATCATAACACATACATAGTCGTATCTATTTCTTTAAAATTAATATTTTCAACAAGTATTGAACAAAATGTATAATGGCATTTAAATAAATATATTGTGTATTATTATTGTTTATTACCGGATATAGTATATTTAAATTTTAAACTTTATTCTTAATTGTAGTTCAATTATATTTGCTCTTCTATTTGATATGTTTTACATGGAAAATTATATAAAAGCAAAATATTTTTGGCTTCTTCAGACAATTTTTCTGGCTACGTACTTGATTAGTTATATCAAATTAGTAAATTAGGTGTTCATTATATATTAGTATAGGAGACGAGACTTCTTGGCGCGCAATATTGGGTTTAGTTTCGTTTTCTGAGCTCTACAGTTTTGTTAATACTGTCTAACACAAACTATAAATCGTTAATAAAACACTGTACATTTATTATTATAATAGACGATTAAGCATTGTCGATTTTAAGTGAGACTATCTATGAAACGTCTTGACGTTATTCACGGTTAATTTGCTTAGTATCCCCAACGTCAAGACCTGTAAATTAAGTTGAATTATCAACGCTAAAAACTCAACCAAGTTGAAAACAACGTTTATCGTAATATATCACTTAAGTAGAGATCATAAGTAATCATTAGTAGAATCACATCAATAGTAATCATTAGAGGTCGGATTTTTATGATTTTACATATTTGTTTCTAGTCTATGCAGTTAAATGGGAGTGAGAAATCTTTAAGATTCATGAAACACAGAATTCACAAGAAAAAATTTATTTTGCATAAAAAAGCATATTTTAGGGGTTAGAGAATATTTAACACATTAGAGAATATTTGAGAATATTTTTGTAATATCGGCATATAATGAACATATTTGACGTATATCAGCACTTTAATAAATACAATGTTCACTAAATGGTTTATTTCTGGGTTTCTGGGTTTTAATAAAAATTAATCTCCTGGTATTCCTTATCGATTGCGATTGCACATCGTTTATGTCGTAAGCTGTCACGACTATTCGTCGTCTATTAGTCGTGCGATATATTATTGCTTATATATTGTCTTTCCACTCGTCTCATATTACTTAAGTTATAGTAATTGTATTTTATAGTCTATAACATACAAATATGCCAAAAACTTCAAGCAGTTTAAAAAGTTTATTTGCTCAGTGGATTTCGTCGTACAATAACCAACAAACGATTTTCACGACAAATGGTGCAACAATTTTTTGTCAAGTTTGTGACAGAAATATTCCTTGCACAAAAAAATCACAGGTAACACAACATGTACATACGGCTGTCCATAAAAATGGTTTAAAACGTAAATTAAATACTTCATCAAAACAATTATTTTTATCAGAAGCTACTCTCAATGAAAACAACTTAAATGATTTTAACAAACACTTGTGTCTAGCCTTAGTAGCAGCTAATATTCCTTGGTATAAAATGCAAGTTCCTCAATTACGTACATTTTTAGAGAAATACACTGGCAAACATATACCAGATGAAAGTGCGTTACGTAAAAATTATCTCGAGCCATGCTACCATAATACTTTAACGAAAATTAAAACTGAAATTGGTGAAAATAATATTTGGTTTGCTGTAGATGAAACTACAGATACAAACGGTCGTTACGTTGCAAATTTACTGGTGGGAATATTAAAATCAAATACTCCGACTCGCCCATTTCTCCTGACATGCAAAGTTTTGGAAAAAANAGATCAAATAATCCGACTCGCCCATTTCTCCTGACATGCAAAGTTTTGGAAAAAACTAATCATTCCACTATTGCTCGGTTTATCAATGATGGACTAAAATTATTATGGCCGTTGGGTGGAAATGACGAAAAAGTGTTGGTAATGTTATCGGATGCAGCTCCATACATGACAAAAACCGGTGATACACTAAAAGTTTTCTACCCAAATTTAATTCACGTTACGTGTGTAGCTCATATGATGAACAGGGTTGCAGAGAAGGTCAGAGAAATGTTTCCAAATGTTAATAAATTAATCAGTAATCTAAAAAAAGTATTTTTAAAAGCGCCATATCATGTCCAGGTGTACAAAGAAATATTGCCCAATGTGCCATTACTCCCAGAACCCGTTTTAACTAGATGGGGAACTTGACTGGAAGCCGCAGTATTTAATTGCGATAATTTTGAGTGTTTGAAAAAAGGTTATAGACAAATTAAGTGAAGAAAAGTCGTCAGTCAGTATTCAAAAATGCAAAAATATATTACACCTACAGTCTGTAAAAAATGATTTGATTTTTATTAAAACTAATTTTCTTCAAATTGTTACAACTATCAAAAGTTTGGAAAAATCAAATACTCCCTTGGTTGATATAATAAATATTATTGAAAACACTTTTACACAACTTGAACAGATACCAGGAGAAAAAGGAGAAGTAGTAAAAACAAAAATATTGCAACTTCAACAAAAAAACAAAGGATACAAATTTTTAAAAAATATTGGACAAGTTCTTAGTGGAAATAACACAGTACAACTTCCGGAAAATTATTCACCGATTATGGTAGCCGACTTGCAATATTCTCCAGTAACATCGGTTGATGTCGAACGATCTTTCAGCATCTACAAAAATATTCTTACAAACCGGCGTACTAAAATGACACCGGAACACATTGAACAATATATAGTAATTAATTGTTATTGTAAAATTAATTAAATTAAATATATTAAAACCCAAATTAATAAAAATAAAAATAAATTGAAATTGAATTTTTTTTTAATATTCAAAGAATATTTAGCTTACTTAAGGACATAAAACATCATATATTTGGTATTTTAAAAGAATATTAAGAGAATATATTGCCTATTTTATGTGACATAAAAACATCATATTTTAAGGATTTTAAGAGAATATAAATCCAACCTCTAGTAATCATTTATAATTATCTTTTGGTATTTAAAAAGATTCTACAATTGAAGTATTTAGAGCTTAATTAATTTTAATGAATTACTTTATCTAAAAAAACCAATCATGTTGTTAAATAGATCTACTCAATTGAGCGTATTATATTATTTGATTATAATTGTAAAAATTCATTGTTAATTTCAGGTTGTTACGTCGCTATTTAGGGGTTGAGCCTAAATGCCCGTCGACAGTATTCTAAGGGACCAACGGGGGATAGCTGGCTAGGCTATATCTACCTTAGGTACTGAAGTTTCCTATTTAATTTATATTCCCTTAGAGTAACTACCAAGGGTCGCACTACAATATATATATATATGACACTTTTGGGTTAACAACGATATAAATAAATATCTATTAAATGATCGAAATATTAAATGGATAATACAACCTGCTGGACACCTAGAGATGATATAATCCAACAGGGAGCTGACGGCGACACACACACACACTATATACGGGGTAGCGAAGTTAAGTTAATTATCAGGCAAAAGTAGTGATCGCGAAGATGGTAAAATGTCAACTGTCGATAGGGATATCTTATTATGGCACATTGGCCGNTATCGATAAGGATATCTTATTATGGCACATTAGCCGTGGAATGCAAAAAGTGTTTATGTGTGCAGTCCGCTCTCCTGTTAGTATTGTTGTATGTCACTGCGTTAATTATATATATATTTATATATGTCTATTAAACGGTACAATGATGTTATGGGAGACAGTGATATGAGCACATATAATGTGATTG
>NW_026099849.1:0-16781 GCF_025091365.1 Daktulosphaira vitifoliae | reverse complement strand
AATAATTATTTTTTAAATATAGAATATATTAATTTAAAATTTATATTTTTCCGGCTCTTCTATGTAAATTAATCTTTAGTATTTTTGATTTACAATTTATTTAAAAACAAGTTGATGTTTTTTACAGAGATTAATAATAGACAAGAGAGTTTGAATATTTAACAGATTCATAATATACGACCGACCAACCATTTTTGAAGGCAGGTCAGAATTTTATTGTACTAAGACTTTATTAACTGCTTAAATGTCAAATCCGTTTAATGACGAAACATGACATGCTATTATTATACATCAATAACTTTTAACTCAACTAAACTTAGGTTATTTATTTTGTGTTGAATTTTAAGATAATATAAATAAAAGTTAATAATCATTTAGCTATGTTCATTTCTATTAACATATAACAAGGATTTTGTAACACTACTATAATTACTTCCTAATCTTTNAACATATAACAAGGATTTTGTAACACTACTATAATTACTTCCTAATCTTTTAAACCTTTTTTATTATTGATTCGTGGTTTAAAATTTAATACATTTTTTTTTTAGATAATTTTGATCAGTTCGTGTTAATATGTTTCAGAACTTCATGTAAGCCTAAACTGTTGTCTCAGTTTAGGGTTAGTGTGATTTTTGTCATCAATTTTGTTTTCCTGATAGTTATTTCAAAATCTACGGAAAGTAAAATGAACATAAAGGATAAAAGAAATGATGGATTGATTTGTAGAAGCCTCTACCATCCAACATGAATTGTTTATTTGTAAATTTTGACCCTTTACAAGCGTATACGCTAAAATAGCCTGCAACATTAAAAATCATCAATCATAGCTCTAATCGATAACAGAACAATTACTTAAAAAGATGTAGATTACATATAATCGGTATAAAAAAATATTAGTGTTTTTCATTTATACATAATTAATTTATATTATATTATTTATTTATTTATAAATTTAACGGGCTTAGCTCTTTTTACAATATCAGGTTATTTAACAATTTCATAAAATAAAATAATATAATTCACAACGATTGAATAGAATATTTGAAATAATATATATAAAAAAAAAAATTACCGTTTTAAAGAATAAAATAAGAAAAAGGAAGTGGTTAACAAGATAACATATGTGGGTCCATATTGGCACTATTTAAAATTCTTCTAATCGACTCATTTTGTAAGTAATATACTTTTATTAGTATAATACACATTCATAAAGATTGTAAATCAGATTTTTTTAGTGCAGAAGGTATTAAAAGGAAACTTTTTTGGAGTGAAGTAATTTTAGTTTGTATATCTATTAAAAAAATATATATATACATATATTAACTACACTGTTTTAATAAAAACAAATTTATATCATTTATATATATATAAAATTAATGTATGTGATATTAAAATTGTAATCTCTTCTTATCAGTATAATAAAAAATATCGTGAACGGACATAGATTTTTGTTCAAAATATTTTGAATACGAATCTATTCTTAAGTTTTCAAATATATATATTTTTTACTATCGGTTCAATATTTTAAAATTAACTTCAAATAATACATCTTGATGAGTCGAGTCATATATGTCTGTTATTCATAATACGTGGCGTGATTTGACATAATGTTAATGAATCATTGCTCATTGACAGCAATAAGAGAATGAGATGATAGGACTAATGATTAAATGTATTATGTTACTTTGTCAAATGTTAGCTGTCCATAGAAATAATTATTTTCCTGAAGGCTTGAAATGGCTAAGTTAACCTTTGTTTCCCAAAAACAAATGATAATGTTGATTTCATACAACCAAAGTAATTCCCTAGGGAATGAACAATATTATTGCAAGGCTTCACCAGCGAGTCGTTAATGTGACACCAAAGTGAAGAGAACTAAATGAACGGATAAGATGTGTTATTATCTACATATTTGGTCATAATGTTTTTTTTTGGACAAAGATGAGAATAAAATTTTAATTTTTACTTTTGTAAAGTTACATATAATTATGGTTTGATTTAATTGCCTATTAGAAATAGTACCAATCAATGAAATCCATACGATGAAAATAGTCTTCTTATTTCTAATATTTTTTAAGTAATGTTGTTTTACCATTAAAAATATAGGAATTTATAGTTTTATTCTTGTTCTCCTGAAAAATTTAGAGCAATTGACTAGTATCATTTTTTCTTTGGGTTCTTCAAATACTTTTTCTTAACTAAAAAAATACTTGAAATATTTGATTAATGTTAACAGTTAATAAAAAATAATTTTTAAGTATAGTTGTAGAAGAATCGAAAACATTTTTTTTAGATCGAAAAAATAGAAATATTCTTTTCGATGTTTTAATATGATTTTGTATTGTTAATTCCATTTACAATTTAGTTATTTTACCCAAAATAATTTATTTTATCACAAAAAAATGTAAAATATTTAATCAGCTTAAACCTAAATATATTTTTATCTTGTACTTAACATTAAACAAATGTTGAATGAACGCAGCGTCCGGTGGTACTCACGCGGGTTCGTTAACGTTCATTTTTTTATTTTGTCTTAAGTCAGGCTATGTCGAGGAAAATGAATAAGGTGAGTGGACTGAATGAATGAATGTAGAATGAATTTTCAAATCATATAACAATTAAATGTATTATACATGAATCACATAATCTTACAAACACCAATGTGGATAGGAGGACACTTAATACTAATGCCACAATGGCGCTAATATAAATGTGAATGAAGCATTATACTTGTGGGCTAATTGAAACGGTTGATGATAATGTTGAATATTCAAAGGATCATTTGGAGTCGAATGCAAGTAGCTGGCCAACGTGTACAATATGATGTGAACGGTAGTGTAATACATCTCAGAAAATATATAGACTCAACGGCGATATGCTGAGCACACAAGGATGCGACAATCGAAAAGGTGATATTTTTCTTTTTACAACAAAACAAATACAAGAACTACTGGTTTGCAAACGCCATAGAGCTTATAGCTAAAATGCGCTAAGATGGCGGCGATAATCAGACATAAAGAGAAGACCGACAACAACTCGGTGTAGCACAACGATGACATAAATAATCACAACACAATTACTCGACAGCACATTCGATCAATGTGTATCCAACAAATGTTATTGATATACACATAGCAAATCAATATAGTTATAATAAATAAAAATTAATATAGTTATTAACGATCAAAATATAACATGAATTGAAATTTTAATTTATAAATACTTATATATACCAAACCCAACCAAACTTATAAGTCTAATATTTTTAACTTATTTTGATCACCTTTTAGCTAAAAGTTGTAAATTAGTTGAAAATTTCAAAGAGATTTAAATGTATGGTTAAAAGTGCGCATTTCCACTTTATTCATTATAATATAAGCTATATATTATTATACTAGTACACATTTATGATTTGTACTAGCCAAAGGGTTTAAATCTCCCCAGGGGCTTATGTGATCCGAGCGGCGACGATTATTATTCTAATCTAACTATAGGGATATGTCAAGCATGGATAGAGTACAGGGTCGTTTTCAGAATAATTTTATGGAAAGCTATATAAGTAATGATAATTTGTCCAAACTCAAATCCTTTAAACATCTCGTTAATTTATAATTTTCATGTCAAAACTTTAGAAATTTAGGGTCATTCCTGTTGACTGATTGATCAAATATGATTCTTATCGTCTATAATAGAACCTATTTAATTTATCTTTCCATGACAACGCCGTTGCATACATACAATTATTTTTGCTTCACTGCAATTTTTAAACAAACACTAAGTGCACACATTTTTCTTATTTTTAACAATATTTTAATGACTTTTAATTTCAAAAATTATTTAAATTCTACGTCGTAAAACATTTAATCTTCCATTACAAATTTTTAACATTATTTTCAGTTTGTAATACAGCCAACAAGCAGCAATGAGGTAAGTGTTAAAATTATTAATGACTGAAATGTATAAAACTAATTTAATTTAACTTAATTAAAAAGGATAGCAAGATTACGAGATTATTACTTTATCGACTATTTCCCTATACATTTTTAAATTCTCTTTGATTCCCTTTAATCTTTGGAATTTTTTTCACTCAATTACATAACAGTATTATGTCATACGAATAACATTTTGTAGTAGTTTGGTAATAACAATTTATAATAATGTACATTAAGTCCATAGCTATAGTTACAAATGATGATTACGCTGATAGTACAGGCAAAGGGTGAAATATTACAGGTGAAGTTTAAGCTATAAAGTTAAGTACATATAAAAAGTATAAATATTCATCTGTAACCCAACCCAACCGACTATATTTAAAAAAAAATCACGATTGCTCTATATTCTTTGTTACAATTTGTATATCTATTTGAGCATACTACTGTTTCAAATTTTGTTATTTCAATGTAAGTTAACAGGCAAATAAAATAAATTATGCCGTGGAATCTTATTTCGTGACAAAAGTTTTAAACAACGAATGTCAGCCAACTGTTTCATTTATGAAGAGTGGCCTATATATAAAAAAAAAGCTCTAACAAATGGATTAAATTACTAAAACATTAAATTGATAAAAATGTCAGCATTGATTATATTGTCGCGTATATTAAAACTAAGTTATGATTATCTCATAAGTAAATTAAAGCAAACTTTTAGTTATATTTATGAAAAAAATGTTATGTCAAGTATAAATAACAAAAACGTTAATGAGTACTTATACAAAGTTTTATCTTTTTAAAACGGTAGGAACAATAAGTAACTTAATGCGCAGTATTATTTATATTTAAGAAAATTAAATTTGAAATATATGAGAGATTATTTTGTAAAAATAAATTTATATTCTTTAAATATTACAATAAATCTCTATCTCTTAAGTTTATCATAATTGATATTCGTATTTTTTAAGGTTTCTTGTCGAGTTTGCTTTCAACACTTAAAAGTATTTAAAAAATAAAAGTTATTACTTTATGGCCTAGTTTGACGCCTTTTGCCAACAATTTCAAATCATTAGGTTCAAATACAAATAATTTTTCACAGTCAGTTTGAAAGACACAATATTATTTATTTCTATTCAATAATACAATAAAATGTGTTATTTCATAATAAGTATCGTGTACACTATGTCTTGTATACAGAAACCATTTACTTCGTTTATCCTTATCTTTAGGGCTCTGTATAATTTAACGCGATTTCTTGGATTTTTGGCACCGTAATCGCACATAAAGTTTCTAATAAATTTTTAATACTTTCTATGCTTTATTTATAAGTTGCAGAGAAATGCGTTACTAATGACAGCTTGGCGATTGATGAAACCATATAACATTTACAATATTATAATTATTGAATTTCATTGTTTGAATCCAGAAGATTTCTCCATTTTTTAAATTTATTTTATTTATGAAAATATTAAAGCACAAAATAATAAAATTAATATTCTGTTGTTTTCTGTCACCATGGCTTGAATAAATATTGTTGACTGAAACGAAATCTACTTTTCGTTAACTATTTTATTGTTAAGTAAGGCTGTGCATAAACGAGTTAATAAATTAAAGTAGAATAAATATTTTCGCTTAACGGAGATATTTAAATTTTACTTTAACTTAATTTCTCTTTTGATCATTTAAAAATTAATGAATGTATAATTTTGTTATTTTTTAGTAAATTTCTAAATATACCACTAAACGTTTTTTTTAATTAAGTCGACATAAATTAATATATTTTTGGATGAAAAAATAGCAAATACGATAAAACTGTATAAATATGATATTTTTGTTAACCTACTAGTAATATTATTAACTTAACTCGTTAGAATAATAAGATTTTGTCAATTTTAATTTTAACTTAATTTATTTGAAAAAAATACGGAGTAGCTGTAATTATTAACTAGTTAAAATTTTTCAATAACTTAGTTTTAACGAGCTATAAAAAATATGAACTTGCCTAGGTGGTTGAAAAAGTAAGGAAACAGGTCAATTTTTGTAAACAATGAAAGCGATTGAAACTCGTTTCCTTACTTATTGAACATCTATCTAAAAAAGTAATTTGTTTATTAAAATTAAGTATTAATTTTATAATTAAAATAATTATTATCTAGTGCATCACTATATTTTTTTATAAATATTCAATAAAATAATATCGAAAATATATTTTAATTGAATAAGCTGCTTAATTTTAACATGGTTAACAACTTTTTTGCAAGTGTCACTAAAAGAAGATTACATTAAATAGTATTTTTTTCATTTTGACTATGGTTAATAATGTTTATTATGAAATCGTTAGAAGTAAGATTTTATTATTCGAAAGACCTTATTGTTATATTTTTTAAAATATATTTTGAGCACTGTTAATAATTTCTACTACGTACACCGTTACTAACTGGTAAAATTAACCTAAATTCAAATTCTCATTGAAGACAACACTACTTAGTGTACTTTAAATAAAGTTTATCTTATTAAATTGTTAAAATCAACTGCATATTAAACTATAAAAAATGCACACGCTTATAAAAAAAAATAAAAATACGCCGGTTAACGAGTGTATCATGGATACAAGGTCTTGCTGAATAATCGGCTAACAGTTACGCTGTTATATAGGAGAGAAGGAATGGTATGAGAAAAATGAGAGTTAGAGAATAAAATATAAATTATCGGTCTTGTGCGTATAGTTTTTTGTCTGCTAACTCAAGCTTTAAAATTGTTGTCTTCTAGTCCACTCTCTCTGGTAGTAACCAATACATTTTTCAGCAGACTATTTTAAAATGTGATGTTTTAAGATGATTACATAATTCTATTTCATTTTAAGGTAACGCACTATATTAAAAAAATTGATTTTATTTTTTTAATATATCCTAAGAGAAATGTCTTAACAATCTAAAAACTAATAATAATTTAACTTATAAAAGATACAAAATTAAATTATAGAAAAAATTAAACCTAAATCATTTTAAAAATATTTAAGCTTATTCTTTGAAATATATAGAATTTAGAATTTATATGTCTACGTATAACTTTATAAGACAAAATTAATATCAATATAAATTTATGATTTTTACTACTGTTACTATTATAAGGGTCAGTAATCNAATTTTAATTGCCTTCTTTTACTACTGTTACTATTATAAGGGTCAGTAATCCGTGTTGATTATGTTAATAAATATAAAAATAAGTACACAATAAAAAAGTATTGGTGAACCATCATATTATTATTATCAATATAATACAATAAACTTTGGTAGACAACTATAGATAAGATTTAATGTCGAGGTTGAACGAAGATGGCCGATTGTCGAGGGTACGGAGCAGTTCCACAAGTCGTCATCGCCACCGCCGTGGTCGGTACTCGTGGGGAACAGAGCCAGTTGAATGCCGCCGTGTCGTGCCTTGCGGTCCATCGCCGGTCCTGCGATCATCCTAAGCGAGTTACACGCTAGTTTACTCATATTCGGAGTATAAATAAAAAATATAAACTGTAAAATAAATTAAAGAGAAGTTCGCGAGGATTAAATTTCGCAAAATAAAAATGAGTTAGACTAATTCTTTCCTTCATTTTATTTTTATCAAATTATTTTTTGTAGCCCCTGTATTATAGAATTTATTATTTTATTCAAACAGTATTTTTTAAATGTGGCGTCTTTATTAGTATTGCGTGCAATGTGTCTGTCAATCCTTCCGTCATAATACCTGATGATTACTTTGTTATTTGATTTCTATCATTTTTATGCTGTCATCTTAAAATGTGTTGCTGACGAATTGGGATTTTTATGTTGAGATATTGGTTTGTGCATTATTACATTTTTTTATATAATTTTACTTTAAAAGTCCGGATTAATATCTAGTTTGTCTCAGATAACATTCCTCATTGATATACAGGGTGTTCAGTAAGTTAGGAAACAGTTAAATTGTTACAAACAATGAGTACAATAGAAATTCGTTTCCTTATTTACTGAACACTCTGTATATTTTTATAATGATACACAAAACGACATTATTCTTCAAATCATTCCGAAACACAAAGGGCGTACTATGATATTAATCCGGGTTTTTAATGTGAACAATATAACAATATGCAATGTTTTATTATTCTTAGTTGTTAATCAATGTTTCGGGGTGCAAATAGAATAATTTTAAATTTGAATATTAAATATCTTAAATAGTTTTAAAATTTTAAAAATATATGAATGACACCCCGGAACTCAGTGCTGTCGTGTATGTCTAATTAAAAAAAAAAGAGTTAGTTTTTAATAAAAAATTGTATACATTTATGATTTCAAACAAAACTATAAAATATAATGATAACAATCGTCGTCCCTTGTTGTGTTTAACACCAACGCGTATTTAATCCTAAATATGTTTGTGTAATATAATAGTCTATAGGATATAGGCTATAGGCTATTGGCAATTGTTTTAGAAAATTTAAGTAAAACTTACAGTGGAAAATAAAATATTTGACTCGCTTTTTGAATGTCAGTGTTGCTTGGAGCCATTCGATAATTTAAATGGTTCTCATAACGACTGAAATATCTGTGAAATTAAAGTGAAATTACAAGTAGAGGTTTAGAACTTTTGTATGAAAAAAACAAAACATTATATGGGGTTAAAGTTGCGGTATCAAAGTGGTAGACGAGAACAAAGCGGATCCAAGTGGACAAGGGACCGTATGAAACTTAAAGAATGAAACAAACCTTTAGTACCTTTTTTGTTCGTGGTCCTATTATTTTTTAACTAAAACCAAGTACTATTATAATTATCTAACAATGGTCCAATTGTGATGAGGTTAAGGTGCATTCTTCTTAAATTAATTTACATCACTATTTGGAGTCAAAAGAATAAATATCCGTTTAAATTAATAAAAAAAAAAAACGTAAAATCTAGTGCTACTTTGGACTTTAGAAATGGAGGAGGAGGTGTTCATTTAATATTCATTACTCGTATTGTTCACTCTCCCTGTCACAACTCGGAGAGCATTTCGTTTATATCCGCCCCTTATTCCGAATACTGATTAATTTTGCTTCGACAAAAAAAATGTCAATTTTAGATCTATCTAATATCCCAACTGTTTTCCACCATCGTATTGTCTGTAAAACCTTAGAAATCCTTGTGTTGCTTTTATTATGTCATTTTGTACGGTTTCTGTAGTACTAACTGAGATGTTATTTTGAGTATATATGTAATATGTATTCATGTAATATATTATATTTGTCTCGGTTTTCCTATTCTGTCTGCCACAAATTTAATTTTTCTACAACCATCTCAATCGTAATTGGTTTTTGTTTGTTTTTTTTTCATTGTCAAGAAAAACCATTAAAAATTCAAATAAAATGATAATTGTTTGAATGAAAATATAGAATACTCAACTTTAAACCGTTTAATAATTTATTATTGATATTTATACAGACGTAGCTTTAATATAATTTGTTGGGGTTCATTATTAAAATCTTCCAGTTATTGCAATTCGGTTTTATTTTATTTATCTTCAGTATTTAATTTTTTAAGTTTATAGGATGGATAATAAAGTAGAACATAAGATGAGTTCAAAGAGCAATCAATTCAGTAGACGATACCTTAATGAAGTTAGTTTCAAAAATATTATCATTTTTAATGTTTTTATTGGACACTAAACATAATATTATATTGTTAGTTATACTGTAGTCGCCAGTTATCGATCGGTAAGATTATTTTGATAGTACTCATAAAAATAGTGCATAAATATTTTACGGTCTTTCAATTTTCAAGTAATTACTGATCTTATATTTCGTGCTGAATTTTAGTAGATAAGACTAGAAATATTGTTTATGACGACTCAAAAAAATAATTGAATGCATAATCGTTGAAAAAAAGAAGCTGAAACTGTCATTTACAAAATGATGGTGGATAAAAAACAGACATCTACTCCTTACCTATTACAAATGCCGCGTTGCTCTCTCTTAATCAACAGTGGGCGTTGAACATTTGATAATAGTTTTGACAGGTCATGCCAAACAGATTTGTTCGAGTCTAACGATGTAGTGTGTAATAAATGTATTGTACAACGGTATAATATTGCGAAGATCGTTTTTTAACGCAAATAAAGTTTTGACGGGGGTAGTATGCAATTCATTTTTGGTCATACAATCGATTTCTGTTGTCCTAGTACACGCAACAAAGACGGTAATTGTTGTCATTTATTTGTCACTGGAAATTTAATATTTTTTTGCTTTTGGCCACTTATTATGGTTATAATGTTATAATGTTTGTTCAGTGTTAATCATTTGTAGTTTTAAGACAAAGAATAGCGACGCGCCTAAGATAAAAAAAAAATGACGTAATGTTAAAATACATTGATTATATATAAATTATAGGTCTCTGTCGCTAAGACATGATATAGAAAATTTGAATAAAAACATTTTAGTTAAAAGCTCCGATGCTTGAAATAACACAAAAAGGAACGCATGAAATTATGATTGAAACGTTATGTTAAAACAATACAATATTACATTCATGTATAAACTAATAGTGGAAACCTACTATATCATTCAGCTTTATTCATGCAAACTCTTGAACGATAAAACGAGTAAAACAAACAAAACAAATAGTAGGTAGCAATAAAACGATTTATACGGTAGAATAACGATCATACACTTTATTTATTACCGTTAAATGTGCATTGTGCGAATAAAAACAAAACACTATATTGTTCTTGTGGTTATTAAAATCTATGATTTTATCTGTCTGCATGATATTAACTCGAGAAAAAATTATGGAGAAATACACGATGGACAGATCGTGTATTTATAAGTTAATGAATAAGGTGTCAAGCGAATGCGTGCAGTTATTTTGTGGTTTTTTTTTCATTTATTAAATGTAAACCCATACGTTGGTTGTTATTCGTTAGGGTTGATTGCAACCGCTGCCACAAGATGCATAGGGTTTAATAAAATTCGATAATATTTGAGCGCTATATGGAGGTCACCTCGTGTATAGGAAGGGATGGAAATGTCCGATCAAGGGATATAGACGGTTTGTCGACCTGAGTTTTATCAGAAATTTGTTTTTTTTCCTATCCGAAGTACATCATTTTTGGTAGCTAATAGAGGGTTGTGAAATATACATCGGCGTGGTGCTGTTTGTTCATCATCAATCATTGAATCGACTGGGTGGGGTGCCATCGTTGTGAAATTACACTGACTCCTAATCCTTCTGTATACTTCCTATCTATAGTTTTGCAGGAACCACTTTCATTTAGCACGTCAATCATATAATATTATAACGTATATGAAAACAAAAGTTTCCCACAAAAACCTTTATACTGTTAAATATTATAACTTAAAGCTTGAGCTATATATGGAAGTACTTATGAGCTGTACATACGAGTACTTTGCTTCATTATTATTGCCGTAGAGACATACTTAACTGTTTGGTAAGTTTTGACAAACTGCTCAATTCTCATTAATACAATTTAATTGAATCCATTAGTAATTAAAATAATATACCTGCCTATTGTTAAGTTTACATTGAAGATAAGTAAATTGTTGATAGTTTATTTGATTGGTTTATCTTTGAATAGATAAGATACTAAAATTTTTATTTAAAAAGCAAATATACATTGAAGGTAGTGTTAAGAATTTAACAAAGAAATAAATGAAATAACTTGTTATTTTAAAAATATAACCTTTTACAAAACAAATAACTTATGCATACTAAATGTATTCAGTAAATGTTAAGTGTTTTTTTCTGATAAATCTCAAAGAATTTTAATTGCCTTCTTATGTGACATAAATGTCATATTTCGCAACTTTAAATTTGTAAAATTTAATAATCAAATAAATATTGTTATAATTGTTCAATAAATAATTTTTCTGGACTATTAGAATTAAATGATTTAATATTTTAAAACTAATAGATGTGAGCTATTTATCAGATGTTTTCTACAGATAAATTTTTTGTACATTTTTATTTTTAATAAGAAAAGTAAACTTAATATATCTTTTGTAAACAATTAAATGTGCTTTGTTTCGATTTTTTTTTAGAAATTTGCTGATTTGAATTAAAATTTTTAATTTAAAGGTCATGATTTTAAAATATTATATTATAGTACTGAAATAATATGTTACTATACTCAGTAGCTTCTAGTTGGGTCGAAAAGGGTATCGCACTCAACATCACAATAAATGTGTAGACCTATATTCAACTAAGTGTTTATCGCTAAGCAATATCCAAAGGTCGAAACGGCAAAATCCTGTTGCATTCAAACTGCACAAGACATGTTAATAACATTGTTTCATGTTCAGCCTTTATTCTTTTTTTAATCATTTAAAAGAAAATTTTGTATTGTTTAAATTTTGTTGCATTTTAATTTGAAAAGCTAATATAATAAATTTACTATCGATTTCAAAAGAGTATTTTCGTTTTCTATGATAATGTTAACTAATATTAATAGTTAATCAGTTGAAAAAAAACACTGATTAACTAAATTATATTAAGTTTTATATATAGTTTCATTCATTTCTAATCAATTTAATGAGAAAACTTTTTATTTTACACATGAATGGTAGTTTTGATAAAACATTGACTTTTTCAAAGTGTCTTGTATTCATTGTTTGTATAAAAACGAAACATTTTTATAAATATTTGAAGAGTACAGAAAAAAAGGTAATTGTACATTTCTGCAAAAATAAAATTATAAATTCCCATTATTTTAATGATAAAATAAAAATAGACTATTAAATATAAAAAATGAAAACATTTTTCATCGAACGATTTGTCCCTTTAATTACATGTCGCAATTTTCGTGAGGCTGAATTTCATAAACGATTGAATGATTGTCTTCGTGAATGATAAATATTCTGTTGATTATTTAAATAATATAACACTCATTTTATTTTAAATAAAAACTTAGTTATTAGCTATCAATTTTCACTTAGAAAAAACACACTTTTAATTATGTTGCTACATATTATTATTTCTAGTCATAACAATATTTCTTTTGGTTAATAATTATTTATTATACTTTTAAAGTACTCATGAAAAATTCAATGTTATTCTAAACTCTACTGGTATATTGTTTATTTTATCAGAAGAGAACCTCTTCAAGATGTATCAAAAGAATTAGTATTGTATACTTATCAAATTGATATTTTAAAAGAACAGTAGTATAGCACTCAAGAGCTAAAATGTTTTTGAGATTCTACGTTTTTTGACGATATTAACTGTAAAAATAAAACTGGAGTTGATCTTTAAAATCAGATCGTTTTATGTTGTACGGTAGTCATTTATTATTTTAGGGTATAGTCATTATCTTTAAAAATCTTCACTTTTATAAAACAGATAAATTTTATTTTTGAATCTCCCAAACAATAATTAATTTTAGTATTTTTAATAATTATTAATTACTTTTCGAGTTCATCTTTAAACACTGTCAACTCTATTATTTTTTAGTAGCAACATACATATTGAACTACCTAATAAAATAAAAAATGGTCTAATTAAGAAAATGACTGTTCGATAACAACTTTTAGCCTATTATTTCGGAAGTCGTTAATATTTTTGAATATTGAGTATAGGAAGGGCGCGGCATAGTAATACGTAATGATAAAAATAACATAACCCGCACCTCATTCCTACTCAATATTAAAATCTTAATAACTTACGGAATATTGGGCTAAAAGTTGTTTTAACCAGTTATTTTCTTAATTAGATCATTTTTTTATTTTATAAGCTAGTTAAACATATATGTTGCCGTTTAAAAATTAATTTTACACTCTCAAAAGGTATAAGGTATGAACTTAAAAAAAATTGAATTAAAACTAATTGAATAAAAATAATTATTTTAATTGGGCAACTTATGAAACGAAAAAATACCAAAAAGAATTTTCTTTGCATTATTATTTTAAGAATAATTAGTTACTAATGTTAAAATAATCATTCTGTATATATTAATTAGATTTTATACTGATAAAGCCAGCATAAATTTTGTTTGTTAAGAATATACTCTTGTGACAAAACAAAGTATTAATATTAATGGTCATCTCCTCTTGTATTTTGCTTTATATCGTCAAGTTTTTATTTTAATAAGTAAATTTTGTAAGTAATATTTAATTAATTACTTTTGTTAAAGTTTTCAACACATGATATTATTATTGTTTAACTATTAATGAAGAGAGTTTTATTTAAATAAATTATATACAAATAGAGTTTAGTTTACTTCAATTATTTTCAAAACATTTTTTAAAATGGTTTTTTGACGGCACAGTGATATGTAAAATAAATCAATCAATAAATATTAATTTGCAAGCATAATAAAATATGCTTGTGAGCTGCGCTATTAGAGCTATAGAAAACACGTAATTATAAGTATTTTGCCGACATAAATGTATTATTCTTGAAGGGCTCTAGTTGAAATCCTCTTTTGTTCCCAACTTGCTGTGAAATCGTGAAAACAAAGGCACAAGGTCATTCGCGCATGTATATTTGTTACACTTTTGGATAAAAGTTTATAGAAAACTCAGCATATCTATGACAATATGATATTTTTTACATAATCAGGTGTATCCGTAACTAATATATATATTTCTGCGTATAATTGTGTGTTTTTTTTTATGAAGAATATATTTTTAAGAAAATTAAAAAAAATAAAATATTTACAAAAACAAAAAAGTTATTTTAGATAATTCTTTAATTGAAGATTAAAGGTAAAAAGATGTATCATTCTTTGTTTTAATTCTTAATTTGATTTCATTAAAAATTGAATACAGTGCATATTGATATGATATTCTATCAGTGTGTTTTTATTTATTTATAAATTATTATCATTAAATGCAATATATTTAGAACATTATTCCATATCAGCAAAAATTTATATTATTTTATCTAATTATGACATTTGCTAATTCAGAATCGTAGCAAAAATATTGAAGTTATAAAAGAAAACTACCTATTTTGATATTAATTGTTGTCGGGCGATCAATATTTTTTTAATGAAATTGTAGCGATTCAGACAATGCGTGAAAAACTTTAAAAATATGTGTAAATACTTAATGAATTTACTGTTTAGCGCCTAAGGTGGAAGTTGTCCAACTGGTGTTGAAATTCGACTCTGGAAATGATTAGAGAGTTCACATGTCAATGCATTATTTCGTTGAGANTACTGTTTAGCGCCTAAGGTGGAAGTTGTCCAACTGGTGTTGAAATTCGACTCTGGAAATGATTAGAGAGTTCACATGTCAATGCATTATTTCGTTGAGAATTTTTTGTTTTGGTTTTAATTCACTTGGGTTAGCCGATGAAAGACTGATTTATAACGATGAGGAATTTCTGTTAAAATGTTCACAGCAAATTTAAAACATTTATATCCGACAAAGTTTACAGAAGACCATTTGTTAATTATTTAATTATATGAGCAATTTTATTTTTGGTAATGGAAAAAAATATTTTGCCTATGTCGCCAAGTAGTCGTATTAGCACTAAAAAAAGCACTCTGATTTGCAGTAGAAATATTAGTTTCAATATAACGATTAACCGCTTTGGCCCTGTATGGAATTCTAACGGACCATGCCAGAGTGCTGAGTCTATGTGTATTTGTCGCACGAGTGTATCATTTTCATAAGAGATTTTCTTAAATTAGACGTGTGCGCCAAGGCAATAAAATGAAATGACCAAGCAGCAAAGAGTGGCGGACTTAGAGGAGTGGTGAAGGCGAATATAAATATAACAGGCTTGCGTCTCTGATGTATCGTAACCACAGATGTCGGTGTAACGTTTTTAAATAAAAAATAAACGAGAAAAATAAATACTAATGAAAATGGANTTAAATAAAAAATAAACGAGAAAAATAAATACTAATGAAAATGGAAACAAATAATTGTAACTTTAGATCTATTTTTAATGAACTGCAAAGGGGAAGTTTGACGTGGATATGCGTGTTATTGTTGGAGTATACAGTAGTGTGCGTAGAAAAATAGCCAACTAGGAATATTGTTCAAAAGCAGATAGAACACTAGTACAAA
This sequence comes from Daktulosphaira vitifoliae, assembly GCF_025091365.1. Lineage (NCBI taxonomy): Eukaryota > Metazoa > Arthropoda > Insecta > Hemiptera > Phylloxeridae > Daktulosphaira > Daktulosphaira vitifoliae. The sequence continues at coordinate 808 of NW_026099849.1, read as the reverse complement.
ATTTCGACTCCAAATTTCTGTAGTAATTGATAACTAAATTGTAAAATATTACCACGAATGCGATGCAAAACAAAAGAAGTTATCTTGTTCAGAATGAAACGTAATATTCCAATATTTTTCGCTTGTATTTTTATTAAATCGTATGATAAATAACCAGTTTCAAGGTTAATAAATTTAACGTGACAAATTTTATACTTGAAGAAATAATTTCTAAATTTTTATTTTAATGTGAATTGTACAATAAGTAGATTTGAAATCAACGTTTTCGGTATAATGTATTGCTATTACTTATTTTTTTTTNTTGCTATTACTTATTTTTTTCATTTTAATAATTAAGTTAAATTTGAATATAACTTTAAAAGAGATTAAATTAATTATAGTTGGAAAATTTAATTTCTTAGATAAATAGTTTGATTATATTTGAAGTTAATAATAGCAGAAATTCATAGTGCTACAAAAGTAAAATAAAACCGGTCAGTAATTAATTCATATCTACATTAATTTTTTTATATTTTCTATATTATAATCCTCTAAAATGTAATTAATAATTAAATTTAGGGCGTATAATTACTAATTATTTTGTGAGGGTAAATTAGTGAGAATATAATTAATTTAAACTGTTTTATTTTGCTTGTAGTTAAAAAAAGCGAACTTGATGTGGTTTTGGCCGAGATTTACAAAAGCATTGTAAAATAACATGAGTATTTTTCATTAAGTCAGATCCAACTAAACACTCTCAGAAATGCGGAAACAAAATTTTACTGTTTTTACGAAGATAGTTAGTTTTGCATAGTTTGAGTATAACTAA